>NW_015555781.1:1185088-1190118 GCF_001515605.1 Sinocyclocheilus anshuiensis | reverse complement strand
TAAAAAAAAAAAAAAAAAAAAGAAGAAAAAAAAAAAAAATATATATATATATATAGCCAGCCTATATACATATTGTGAAAGGGTCTCCAAAGTCATGTTTACGGTTTTGTTAAGAGCTCTTCTATGTGATAAACCAGATAAGGATTTTAATGCTCATCATGTTATTACACTGCAATGTAAATGCCACCAACCGCAAATTACCCAGTTGATTGTCCATGCTTTACCTGCCATAACAAAGGATTTTTTCAGCTTGAGATAACAGGCCAACTGCAGTGGTTCTGATAGGAGTGAATGACTCCGCCTGTAGTCTAGCAGAGATCAGTCCGTCTTAGAACCACACGCCATAAACCCCCCATAGGGACAGGCAATTGGAGGACAGCTTTGCATGTCTTTCATGCAACAGATCTCTGGTAGGGTGTATCAAAGAGGTATTTCTCTGAAAACAGGCCCTGCGTACCTGAGGAGTTGGGCAGAAGAACCAGTTCAAATCAAAGGCTAAAATTAGGACTGGACATTTTCTAAAGTTTAATCCTTACAGAGTCTTTTTGGAAAGATGTCTGGGTTTAGGATGAAAGAAAGTGCAATGTATTGTTAAATTATTTTCATTTGCTTATTATTTGTATATATTTTTTTTCCGAACCCCTAGCATCACATCTTCATGACTTGTAGTAAGTACTGTTAGAGACAGCACTGCCATCCGTTCATGTGAATTAGCTTGATTGCTTATTTAAATTACGCTGATAGTGATTTTTAGAGTGTTCTATGCAATTTATTTTTATTTTTTTTCAAATTTCCTCACCTTTCCAACAAAAAAAAAGACACAACTTGTAGTCAGGGCACTGATCAGGAAGTCTGTAATTTTAAGGGCTGTCTCAATCGCAAAATCCATCCAGTGCATTGGAAAGTTTGCTCCCTGAAAAATCCCACAATGAACTGATGCCCACTATGCTCCCTTATCAGAAATTAAGTCACAGTGCTAATACCTAAAATCACACAGCTTGTTGAAAAGGTGTGCTCTTGATTTATTATTTTCACTTAAAGGGCTATAAAATAAGTGAAAGTCCTAATCCAAATCATATCTATAGACCATAATATCACTGGACTTGGGGTTACGCTCTATTGATTTTTGCCATTAAACAACCATGCAGAGCACATTAGCATTCTATTAAGTCTATATTAAATCTAATGTGAAAACATAAAAAAACATATATACAGTACATATGTAATGTAACATATATAATAAAACATATACAGTATAATAAAAACAATAAATAAATGAAAGCAATGCAAATGTATACTAGTGACTCATGTTATCAGAAGTTTACCTAGTGTTTTTGTTCACACAGTGGATATCTGACTCCTGCACTGAAGCTCTCATGCTGTACGTTTGACATCAGAGACTGATTTAAATGTAAAACCTCAGGTTGAGCTCTGGAATAACAGTGTCAAAAGAGGGTAGGATTTGTATTATCCCTCTTTTAAAATCGCAAAGGACACTAAAGAAACGTCTCTTGTCGGAGTGCAGAAATGAAAGACTGTAACGTAATCGGAATTTAATTCCTTTCAAGTTTTGCCTCTTTTTTCCCCCCCTGGACTCTCGGAAGTTCTAGTTTCATTTCTCACTGCATTTCTGAGCCTTCAAAGCTCTTGTTTCTATCTTTTTGCTCACTGAGTCAGCAAAAGCATTGCCAGTACATAACAGCAGCACATCAGCTCTTACACACACACACACACACACACACACACACACACACACACACACACACAGGAGGCTGAGACCTCAGTGGCTCTCGATCCACTTTTATTTTCCATTTGAAAAAGAATTCTGGCTGCATATGTACATTATACACTTCTGATATTTACATCATAGCAGATTTTTTTTCTAGATCAGTGTGCAAATACATCGAATATTCGTGAAGCTGTACATTCCAAAATATCTCCAAGAAACTAATCGCTTCCGCAGCTTTTTCAAACCTTGAGTATTTTCACACCAAATACTCAAATCTTAATTTGTATTTTCTTCACAGTGTCTTGATTGTAGTCTCATTCTGGTGAGTAATTATCCTTATACAACTAAAGCAAAGGTTTATACCATGTCCCAACCAGCAGATTTCCAGCAAAAAGCTAAATTGCTCTATGTTGCGACACAATTACCCAGTCATAATGTTTTTATGTTTAAAAGAGTGCTGCAGGAATTATGTATTTTTATAGGCCAGCCTGGAAGTCAGCACCACCCTGGATCCCTCAGCAAAAACCCAATAGGATTTTTACATTGGCTTTTGGATTATTGCAGAAAATAAGCTCTGTGACCAACAAAGGTTTATGATTCTTACATGTTTTGTTCTTCATGATGTGTTAATTACAAAATATAAATACAATCATCAAAATTAACCATGCTGAAAAAAAAAATAATAATACAAATTAATACCAGCCTATGCTGGTTGGCTGGTCTTAGCTAGTTTAAGATGGTCAAGCTATATGGTCTCCCAGCCTGACTTAGCTGATATCCAGCTGATTTTAGCTGGTTTGTCAGCTGGTCTCCCAGCCTGACCAGCTAAAGAAGTGGTCAAAACTCCTCTAAAACCAGCCTGCTAAACCAGCTATGACCAGGATGGAAGACCAGTTTAAAACAGCTTTCAGACTGTTTCAGGGAAATAACATAACTATAAATGAACTACACCGCAGTTACATGATTCCAGTGCTACCACCATTAAGCTTCAGATTCTTTCAGTCTTCATTTAAAAAACATGTTCCCCGAAAAAACAAACAATGGAAATGTAAGTGAAAAATGCTAACTTGTTTCCAGGTTTTAGGACTCATTCTTGCAGTACTCAATGTACAGTTTTGAGGAGCAGGAATTTGGACCAATGAAATGTCATTGTGGGCGGGGTTACTCAGCATGACACCACAAAAAATAGAACTCATAACACCTACAAAATGTCTCTTGTTGTGAGAAAGCGAGCAGAGACCTTTAGCAGTTTATCGCATCATGCCTGGTTAGGACACAGTGTTTGGGAAACCATAATTTGACATTAGCGCTGCTTCATTTGTGCAAATCTTAAAAAAAAAAAAAAAAAGAATGAAAGAGAAAGAAATTGCAGCCAGCCGGTTCCCACCTCTCTTACTCCACAGATCCATTGTCGAGGGAAGAATGGAGATGTGTTACATGGAAGAGAGAAAGTTGAAATCAGAGCGCTTTTCAGCAAAGCACCAGGGAGATAGCTACACAGCTGAGGCTCAAAGCAGAAAGGGTGACCTGGGATATTGTGGTTCAGGCTTCAGTGTTCAGTCAGGGGGATATAAAAGGGCAGCACAGCGCTTACTCTGATTGAACCAACTGCTCTGTGTAACTATCTCTCAGGTCTGTCATTCCCCCTGGGCGAAAAACACACCAGCTCAGCACTGAGAACATACAACAAGCGCCGCACGGCCAGAGAGGTGTGCGGAGGGAGGGCTGGAACACGGCAAGGGATGTGTATTAAGACTGTGTTTATTGATTTATTGGCTGCATTGATTGTCGAAGTTGTTAAATAGCTCAGAGACACAGCAGACAGACTGGATGGAGGGGGAATTCGAAAACCATGTGAATGCGAAAGCAATGTTGAATGGGCAATGACACCCTGTTAATTTCTTATCAAACAAGCCAGATTCATGTAAACCACATTTCTGTTTTTACAAAGAATACCGTGGAATACGTAAACTTGGAAAGTGACTTAAGTTCATTCTGTCCTGAATGTTTGTAATCAATTAATGACAGAAAAAAAATCTATTCTAAATGCGAGGCTAGTGAGATTTGATTTATCTCAGTTTTGCATCCTGAGGGTTTACTTTAAATGCCATAGCACAAATATAATTAATGTTTTCTTAAAATTATCCAATGGTCTGTTTCATTTAATCACTGCTTGCTATTCAAGTAACGGTCTTTTCAACTGAGACTTGGAGTCATGTGGTTTAAATTATCAGATAGCACAACACAGACTTAAATTGCCAAATAAATAAGTGGTATTATAGAGTAGTTTTAGGCATGAATAGGTCATGCAACTGTGCTTTGCATAATATTTAAATGACAACACCATCTGAGAAGAAGGCAATTGAGCAAAATTGCTTTGGGTTATGAATGGCCAAGACTTACACATTGCCAGATTAATACTGAAAAGCATTTGGCGCTCCGAATCAAGTGCACAATATATGCTCAGTATATAACAAAATTCTCACCTAACAGAGTGTATTTATGAAAACAACATGGCATTTTTGGTAAAAAATAAAGCATTTAGCATCAAGATCAATGCAGTAATCCCAAAAATATAATTTCCATTGGTTCTCTAACATGAACCTGAAATGTATCCATCAGGTGAGTTGCACATTGAAAAAGCTCGCTTCCTTTATGATTTTCACAGGCATCTATCTCATTTATAATATCCCATTTGTCTATAAGGACAGAGGACTTCGTTACAGCAGATGGTTGGTAACTCCCTGCTGCTCCCTCTGTCAGCATTGCTGCTACACTCATTATCATGTTGCTGTATCACTATGCTAGCGACTGCTTTAAAAAAAAAATGTGGAGGGTTAAACCCAGGAATGGAGCATATGTGCAACACTTTGGATTTTTCTGAAATAAGCTTTGAGTGTGATAATGACAGTTTTACTGGCTGTGATCAACTCACATAAGAGATGGGATCACTCGTGAGGTTGTGATTAACGATGTTGCACAGTGTCAGAAATTATATAACAAATACTAGATACTGCTAAATCACTCACATACCATATCACACATCATTTAGACCTGATATTCCTTGAATCCACACTCGCACAATGAAAATAATTCTGCAGTTCCGGTACTGTGAAGTTATACATACTGTATGTAACCTTGATACTGTAATGTATATACCATCGTAATGAATGATTACCATATTAATAGTCCAAGACACCTCAAAGAAAACCATGGTAGTAGGTTGGTAGATGTCTAAAAGTCTGTTTTATTACCATGTATAGTACACAACCATTCAAAAGTATGGGGTCAATGAGACCCC
>NW_015555781.1:1172155-1184998 GCF_001515605.1 Sinocyclocheilus anshuiensis | reverse complement strand
TTCAAAAATATGGGGTCAATGAGCCCCCCCCCCCCCCCAAGAAGTTAATGCTTCTTAATATGCATTAAATTGATTAAATGCAACAGTAATTACTTTTATAAATTCACAAAAGGTTTATATTTCAAATAAATGCTTTTTTATTGATCAAAGAATCCTGAAAAAATGTATCATGGTTTATACACAAATATTAAGCAGCTCAACTTTTAACATTGATAATAATAAGAAATGTTTATTGAGCATCAAATCAGCATATTATAATGATTTCTGATGGATCATGTGGCACTGAAAACTGGAGTAATGATGCTGAAAATTTAGCTTTGTCATTAAAGAAATAAATTATCTTTTAAAATATACTCAAATATATTTTGAGAGTTATTTTAAACTATAATAATATTTCACGACATTACTATTTTTACAAATAAATGCAGCCTCTGTGAAAATAAGATTAATTCTTAATTCGAAAACATTAAAAAATCTTATCGACCCAAACTTTTGAACAGTAGTGTAAGTGCACATTTAATCAAAGTGAAGAATTGTAAAAAGTACTGCATGTAGTGCATTTCTTCAAGCTAATTTATTAAAGAGGTGAGGTCCAAAAGCCAGTTGTCTGAAAATAAATGCTTTAAGATTTGGAAAATGTTAAATATATGTAGTACAACTGTCATTCTGATAATATATTGCATACTATAATATTAAATATATGATATAATAATAAAAAATGCATATAGAAGTGTAAGCTTTTGGACCCAACTATCTGAATTTTTATTAGCCACAAAACAAAACTGTATGCATAAAATTGGGCAGAAATAACTGAAGCTTTCTCATTTTAGAGGATTACTGTATCGATAAGATCTGCATTTGACTGCAGCTGTTTCTAGTCTTCAGAATCCATAAATAACCTCGGTTATCAGACTCAATTGTACTGCACTCACTGCTGGTGTGCGAGAAATAGAGAGATAGATTCAAAAATAAAACCCTCAGGGTGACGGTGGGCAAGGACACTTAACTCATCGCATGCATCATCATAGAAGACATGATTCATATAGCAACTTTTTCTGAACAAAATGAATAAAATCCTCTTTTGACAAATATAAATATATTTATATTCGGGATAATATGTACAATGACATTTGCCATCATAAACACCATTGGTATTGGGGGTTGACAGAGCAGATTAGCACTCTTGCTATGGGTATACACACTTTCACAAAGACAGCAACGATCGATTGGCGTGTTGAAGCACGGACCGAGAGAACGATGAGGGATGAAGGGGGCGTTCGGCTATGAGAAGGCTGGTGGTGCAGAGAGCAGCAGCGGTTTAGTCCCGAGAGCCAGGCGAGTTGCCATCCTCCTCCAGTTCCCACTGAAAGTTTTGCCCTGTCATTTGGTAGAACATCATGTTAAAGGGCTTGTAGAATTTGTGCAGTCTGCGAATGACATCGGGGTCTATTTTGGGGTGAGTTCTGCCCTTGGACTTGCCAAGGCACCGTGGGGTACTGCTGTCCTCTGGCTTCTTCAAGCAAGGGAATCCCTTGGTTTTATTAAAATAGAAATGTTTGTCAGTAACAATACGCTTGAGTCCCAGGAAATCCTGCACCTTTGCCATCTCGCCGGCCGGATCAACGATAAGTCTCTCTCCGCTGACAAAGTGCATCTGTGAGAGCGGGAAATACTGCATCCAGGTCTCCAGGTGAAGCGCATAGATCCCTATTCGCAGGGCGCTCCACGACGCGTCGATCAGGCCCAGCGTTCGGTTCTTGAAGGCCAGCACTTCGAAAGTGGGAATCTCAGGCCTCTTGGAGAGCGTCTGAGTATAGTCCGAAATGGCTCTGGTCACTGGATTGCGGACGACTATGATTAGTTTAATGTCTCTCGCCATCGAGTGGATTCGCTTCGGAGCGCTGTTTGTCACGAAGTAGCTGGGCGTCTTCTCCATTGTGATCTGGCCCTCCAAAGTAGACGGCATCAGCTCCCTGCAAACACCAGAAGCGAGAGAAGCAAATTAGTGTGAAGCAGTTAACACGATGCACATGTCTTCATTATTAAACACAATACCTAAGGACATGGTACGTGCAAAATTGATTCAACTAGTAAGTGGTAAATTATTTGAAATCACACATGAAAATAACAATTATTATCACTGGACATAATGTTGCAAGTAGAAGTGTACAGCTAATTACAGCCACGGAGTAACATACAAGAGATAAAAGCCCAAAGATGAAACGTGTACGTGTATGAGTGCTCGTTGCTTAATTGATTCCATCTGTTACTCCTGGCACTGTTTTGGAACTTTAATAACGAGTTCACTGCATATCATTAATACTGCTGAGCCTGGGGTATTGTTTTATCATACATTTACTCAGAGTGTTACACTCTGTCCCAACAAGTACAAAGACTTTTTATAAAAATGTTTTAATGTATTCATTTTGGTTGCAGTTAGGTAAGCTTGCAGTATAACATTCTAGATATCACACCTAAACAATAAATGTAAAAAAAAAAAAAAAAAAAAGGGAAAGAAAAATCATTTTCTTTAACCTATTTTTTTAACAACAACAACAACAAATTGATAGCAAGCCAACATTTCTTGAGCATTTATTTAGGTATCAAAATAACAATCTGGACATTTAAATGAGATGTTTAAAAAATGAATGTTTCGAAAACAGTGAAAACATATTCTAGTTGATTATTATTTAGTCTTAAAAATGTATATTAATAATAAATAAATTACAAACAGACTCAAATGCAAATCTCTTCCAGGTTTTGTGAGATAAAACACTTTTAACTCACAACAAATGATTTCAATAACTTTTAAAAAGTAATGTCATAACATTTAGATGCAAGTTTTTTTTTTTTTTTTTTGTGCTGGCATTATGCTAGTTATTCAGATTTAAAAGAATCATATCAGAATCATATGTTATTGATTTGATTTTTGATATTTGATATTGCACTTTGATTTGAACACATTTTTATGATATATGTACCAGGCTAGATGTGGTAATGATGTTTATAAAATATTGCAAATGAATGTGCTAACAACAACATATGTTGCTGCAGTATTGTTAAAATATGTATACACTACATTTAAAATCTGGACATCTGTCAAAGTACGTACAGAAAATAAAAACATTACCACAACCTTTTTACAGCTTAAAAAAGGCACCCTATGCCCTTTCTCCTCTTCTTGTTCTGATTTAATGTTCAGATGCCTCACTGAAAGAACAACATATTAATTATGGCATTTTCTGTGATGAGAGATGTATGTGCTTTGAGTGATATGTCTGAGTGATAACAGTCAACTGTTTGTCACTGTATGAAGTATTGCATTCAACCTTTTATCACCAAGATCAAACTGGTAGATGAATCGGTGTGCTAGGCAAGAGTCATTCATAAAGTAAGGAAATTAAATAAATATTTATCTCTGTTTTGGGCTTATATTGCAATGTGATCCATGCCTCAGGAGTGCAAAACCAATGAATATTTAGCAAGCTCTCTGCTCTATGATCTATTCATACTGATCTATTCAGTATGATCCCTCATTAAATCTCACAACAAGAATTTGACCTAAATTTATGACTACATAATTAATTTGCCTTCAGTTCTACGTAATTGAGACACTATGGTACTCATCAGTACACACACAAAAAACTAAAAATCACAGACATCAAATTTAAATTCTATACATAACATTCACTAAAATAGCCTATAAATAAATAAATACAAATATTACATTATAATATTGGCAGTGTTGGGGAAGCTACTTCTTTAAGAGGCTATTTAATAGGAAGATATTTATACATTTCTAAAACACAGAACTGATAATATAATCAGATAATATAGTTTATAATTTAATTAGACAATTTATAATTTAAAAGTATTTCCCTGGCTTAAATACAATGAGTCTTTTTGAATTAATGAATCTAGATTAGGGTGACAGCATTACATTTCATCAGGTACTAACGCTAAAAATTTGAATACATATTAGTTCAAAATATTTAATTATATAAAAAAATCAAAGACTTGAACTTTGCACTAATGACAATGTCAAGTTATATTGCTACTTATTAAAATAAAGGCTACAGTAGTTTTACAATGTAAATTTCGCAGTCAACAACACAGGAAAAATAGTGGTAAAAATGCAAAAGACTTTGAAGAGAGACAAAGAAAATGCATGGTTTTAAATACACACAGTTGGTGGAAATATAATCCTTTCTGTGGCTGCATGGACTTAACCACCCAAAGCCAAACATAAACTTTTATTAAGCGATTTTGGCTGAATTAAAGCGTTACAGCATGAAGGTCTTACGTTAGGGCACAACGGTAAAAAAGCAGGTCTTTAGCTGAAGCCTGGCAAAATGTTCTGCAGTATTTATTATGCAATTCTTGAAATGTTTGCTTTTTTTGTTGTGTTTGACCTTTTCTAGCTTTTACCGGAGCAGGAAATAAATCAATAAATCCTTGTTAACCTGCCAGAAACAAAAAAATCAGAGTTTAAATACCTGGTTGCACACACTTTGCCAGAACTACAGACATATTAAACAAATAATGGAAAAGTTCACCCAAAAATGAAAATTAAAAAAAATAAATAAATAAATAAATTGTACTCACCTTCAAGCCATCCAAGATGTAGAAAAGTTTGTTTCTTCATCGGATCAGATTGGGAGAAAATCGTTTCTGATGAAGAAACAAACTCACCTACATCTCGGATGGCATGAGGGTGAGTACATTTTCAGCAAATTTTCATTTTTTGGGTGAACTATTCCTTTAAAATCTTTACATACCTTCACATTGAACAACATCACTTGTGCAATCACAAACATTTGTGTGAAGTCTAGGTAAATGAAGAACATGTGTTATTAAAAATTAATTAATTCTTACTCTTTCTCGTTCCCTTGAACCTCTCTGTAAGGACTCTTATTTCCACTCAAATTGCCACCAACTGCTCCTCATTATTATTACATTTACCATACTCAACAACAAGCAATGGGTAAGAATCAGCTGCTTTGTTACATTCGTACAATATATAATCTGTAATTCATCATCACCAGAATGACCTGGCTATATCATATTTAACCAACAATATATTTAAATGTTTTGAAAATTATTTTATTTTCTACACAACAATCTGATCACCTATAATCATATATTATTGACTTCCTGGATAACCATCTGTCAGTGTGCTTGTAGGTGAGGGGGAATTAATTTTTTTGCTGAAGGGACTGCAGATACTTATATCTGAAATTATATTTAAAAAGTGTGTTCTTTCATCCTGCATTCATGCTGCAAAACCTACTGGTATTAAAAAAAAAGGTTGCCAACACAGCTGAAGGTTCAAAGTGCACAGTAATGTGCAGAGGCAGCACACATTCTCACAATAGATTGGATACTGTATGTTCTGTTTCATACACTATACTGCAGCACCTCGTACAAGCTTCATTTATTATATAGATGCCGTGGGACTGTGGAACTGAAATATAAGCATTGTCCATAAAATTGTATTAAATGGAACTGTACCTCAGTTCACAGGTGAAATGTCTTTTTTTTTTTGCTAAAATGACAGTGTGTGTATGTGTGTGTGAGAGTTATTTAAAGCTGAAGTGTGCTATATATTTCAAGCTTTTGAAAAATGCATTTTTTTGTGAAGTTAAAATCCATCATAATATTTGCACATTACTTGTTACATCAGAAATTGGTTGTTCGTCATGTGTTTCAATGCATTATGTTTTATAAGTATTATTAAGTATTTCTGTGTATTATAATTTATTTACAATGTGGTTACAGTTATTCATGACATCATACAACGCATTATAAGGTACATTACAAGGCATAATTGACCCTTTGCAAAGTCCCGCCCCCCTTCATTACTGTTGCTACGTCCGACAAGCCATGGTGCTCTCACACATCATATTCTCATGCGGAAAAAAATACATCAGGGAGCAAAGAGGAAACTGACAATGCACCAACAGACAAAACAGTGCAGGTTCCTTTTGGTATGAAATAGGTCTCAGCTTTCAAATTTTGTCATTTTGTAAGAAATTCAAACAATAAATTTGTGGCTCTTTAATGTCTCGTGACAGATCACTGTAGCACCTCAGGTCAAGCGGCACGCAAACCGATCATCCCTTCCTTTTTACTAGTTACAGCACAAAATAAACATGAATGAACATCAGAATGTATCTTGTTTCAGCTGCAGAAAGATGTCAATACACACAATTTTTCAAGTTCAAGTCCACCAAAGTCCATCTACTCTCCTGTCTGGTTTGTTTGTCGGACAAAAATGGCAGATTCGGCGTTATGATTGGTCAGATCGCCTGTCAATCAAACTCACTGTGAAAGGTCAATTAAAGGAGTAGTTCACCCAAAAATGAAAATTTACTCAACCTCAGGCCATCCAAGATGTAGATGAGTTTCTTTCGGACTGAGTACATCTTCATTTTTTTTATATAATTTTCATTTTTTGGTGAACTATTCCTTTAATTACTTCTATATAGATTATAAAATAGTTTTAAAATGCATTGTATATAAAGGATTTAAGTAAAGTGTTACCAACTTTTTCCATTCATAAATGCTAACAATTATAATAATGATTGTTTAAAGTTATTCTTATATGAAGTAATATTGCTGATTTTAATGCTGTCCCTTTCAATATATACGTACAGAATGTCTTCAGACGTGACAACTGTCGCTCTCGCACAAATATGGTGATTGCACAAGACAATCAATCATTGCATGTTGGACACATTTTAAATGAGCATCTCTCGGGGCCGCATTCGAATTCTCCTTGTGGAACACATCAAATAGAGTACATATATCCTCCATGCCCCTCAGCACACGCATACACGCTCTCGATGAGCACAGTGAAGTAGAAAGAATTGCAGTTTAATGAACATCCTTTTTGGGGGAATGTTGCTTTCAGAGCGCAAAACTATATTACCTCTTTGTGCTTTGAAGTTAAAAGCAGATATGAAAAACTCTGTGAACTTACAGTGGGCGCAGAGATGCCTCACCTTAAGGTTTAGACATTTTAAGGGCCATATTGTTCACATATTTAACTGAAGTTTGTTTATTGTTAGTCGAGTTTTGGAGCAGAGCGAGTTGATAAATTATGCATAACGTTATTATGTAAAAGAATTGCAGTTTAATGAACATCCTTTTTGGGGGAATGTTGCTTTCAGAGCGCAAAACTATATTACCTCTTTGTGCTTTGAAGTTAAAAGCATTCTAATTGCCACTTGCTGTGATCTACAAGACAGAGGAAGATAATGCATGATCCAGAGGCATTATTTTACACCGGTATTTCTCAGGTTTGTCTCCAAATGCATCTTCTAAGCCAAGCCTCTGTTTCCAAGGCAGATATGAAAAACTCTGTGAACTTACAGTGGGCGCAGAGATGCCTCACCTTAAGGTTTAGACATTAAGGTTTTAACTGAAGTTTGTTTATTGTTAGTCGAGTTTTGGAGCAGAGTGAGTTGATAAATTATGCATAACGTTATTATGTAAAAATATGTTAATTTAAAATTTGAATTGCATTAACAAGACTTGCAATTAAAAAAAAGAAAAAAAAAATCCAACAAAAGTTTTGTGATTGAACATCAAAATTACAATAATTTTGACTAATTATACCTATTTATCTTTTCAATACTTTTGAAGAAAAAATTACATCAAAAACAATTAACATCATAATTAATCTTAATTTTGTCCACCATATTACTTTCTGATAACTTTATAGAAATAAATTAAATAAATTACAGCATTCCTGAACAGTAATTATGAACCATTTTCTACAGTGCTTTATAATTTATCAAATATAATGAAATATTTAAAACAAAATAAAAAGTATATATATATATATATATAATTTCAAGCATGAATTATTAATATCATTACTAAAGTTTCTTGAAATGCGATCAAAATGTAACTCACAGTGTTAAAAAATTAATGCCATGATTTCAATATTCATACATAAATTATTTATGTTTTAGAGGCTGTCCATGTCAGTACTGTATGTTTCAGTGTAGACAATCGTAGGTAAATGTATGTGTGGTAGAACCTACAGTATGATGTGTCTATGATAGTAGAAGTAATTCATACAAAAATTACATTCACAGCAGCATGAGTTCCCTCCCCACAGTGCGATAACCCTGCATTGTGTGCGTCCTTTTAAAACTCTGAATACTTCCACGCACAATGATTCCATCAACATCTCTGCATGTACCTCGGTTGTTTATCAAGGGGATGTAAAGGCAGAAACACCTGATTGTTTCAGGAGAACAGAAAAAGGGAGAGGCTCATGGCAGAGATTCAAAAAGAAGTCAATAACAAGAGCAAGACTTTCCCAAAAACAAGTCAATGAGTGCAACGACGAATTGCTCCAAGACATAAAACTTTGCTGTAATTATAGAGAAGGCATTCAAGCAATATCTGGCAACAACAAACCAATCCAGCATATAGTGTATTTTCATAATATATATGCGAGTCAGTGAAGTAATGAAAAGATTATATTGGTCACATGTGTAATTTCTGGATCAATAAAAAAGTTAGTTTCCCAAAAATTCCTCAGATGTTAAGGCAAAGCGATAGCCGCCTCAAACTCAGGCCATTGGTTGAGCCAGTGTTGCTGTGTCTGTATGCTCAAACAGAGCAATTTGATTTGTTTGGTGTTTTGTTAACACCAAAGAGACACAGTGTTTACACCTTTGGTGGAATCAACCTACGAATGGTTTCTTTATAGTCATCTCTACATTAGTCTGAGAAAGGATTTTAACACTGAAAAGGGTTAGTTCACCCCAAAATGAAAAGTCTGTCATCAGTACCATCATGTTGTTTATTTCTTTCTTCTATGGAACACAAAAGCAGATATTTTGAAAAACAAAAACAAATAAAAAAGTTGTTGTCAGTGTTGTTTTAGACCCAACTAATAACAAGCCAATGAGTGCAACGACGAATTGCTCCAAGACATAAAACTTTGCTGTAATTATAGAGAAGGCATTCAAGCAATATCAGGAAACAATAAACCAATCCAGCATATAGTGTAGCTTCATAACATATGTGTGAGTCAGTGAAGGGATGAAAAGATTATTGGTCAAATGTAAAAAATAAAGTAAATAAATAAAATAATAATAAAAAAATTGTTTCCCAAAAATTCCTCAGATTTACCACTGGTAATACAATCCGATAGCACCGCCTCAAACTCATGCCATTGGTTGAGCCAGTGTTGCTCTGTCTGCATGCTCAAACAAACAGAGCTATGTTTTGTTAACACCGAAGAGACACTTTACCCTTTGGTGGAATCAACCTACGAAATGTTTATTTATAGTCATCTCTGCATATTAGTCTGAGATAGCATATTATTTTAACATATTATTTTGTATATTAGTTGTTATATTAGTATTTTAACCCTGAAAAAGTACACACTTCAGCTTTAAAGGGTTAGTTCACCCCCAAATTCTGGCATCATGTTACCATCATGTTGTTTCTTTCTTTCTTCTATGGAACACAAAAGCAGATATTTTGAAAAACAAAAACAAATAAAAAAGTTGTTGTCAGTGTTGTTTTAGACCCAACTGACTATAGACAAAAACAGGTGATGTCTTATTTTGTGTTCAGCAGAGAGAAAGTAATCAGGTTTGGAAAGACAAGAGGGTGAATAAATGATGACAGAATTGTCATGTTTTTTGGTGCACTATCGATTTAACAATATGTATTTGACCTAAAATGCGGTTCTACCACATTTACGTTCTGAATCCTTGAATCCTTATTTAATCTATAAATATTTAATATTGTTATTGCCATTTTTTAAATAAATTATCAATATAATGTATACAAATTATTTCAGGACAGGGTTAAGAGATCTAATACAATAGTAAACATTTAACTATATAAATATGATATAAAGGATTCAGAAATTCTTGACTTTTCTATACTGTAGCTGTACAACTACATTTTTAGATCCTGTCCATACTGTACGTTTCAACATCTACACAAACTGGAAAAAGTATGTTTTTGTACATATAAACATTGAGACCAGGCTGAACATACAGGCTGAACATCATAAACATTTAACAGACAACACTGACAGAATATATATATATATATATTGATGGTGAAACAATTTTCACTCAGAAATGGCTAACACATTGAACACAAGTAACACATTGAATTAAACATGAAATTTTGAAGTAGAAATAGTGTTTTCTTATAAAACGTGCTCCATTAATCAAGTTGTTTTATTTACAAATCGAAGTAAAAAGTGCAAAAGCCAATGCTGCTTAACTTCAACACACAATCTCACTACAAGCACTCAAGCGCATCTAGACTTTTGGTATGAAATGAAGAGGCCCAAAACACACAAGGAATTGTTTTTCTTTTCTTATGTGGTGAATAGAAAGGCTTTCTGAGAACAAAGCCAAGAGACTTGACAGGATGAAACACCTACGACAGTTCCCCAGACAGTTGTGCCTCTGTTTCCTTTGCGCTCTCACCCGGCTGACTGATGCTGTGCTAAGAGAGCTGTAGAACAGTCAGTTTATAAGTTGCATGGAGAGAGGTGCGAGTAATTAAGACAACAACACATTCTCCCCGCTGCAAGTAAAACCCCATCCGCTTCCCCGAGAACTGTTCACTTCAATGAAACCATTTAGGAGAGAACTGACAGCTGGTCTTGATCAAAAAAACCTTTTCTGTTCTCCCCTCCTGCAATCCCCAGAAGGCCATTCTACGTCCAGCAACGAGGCAGCACAGTGCATCGCTACCCATCCTGCCAGCCTGCTGCACTTAGATCTAAAGCTATGTTTATGAGTCTCTTGGACATGCTGAGCGTGATGAAATGAACCAGAGGAGAAGCTTTATGGATCTTTGGAATATCACCATAAAGCTGATAATTGCTCCATGAAACCAGCCTTTATATCACCTTGTAAATTAGCTTGTTTTCCCTCGCAACATAATTTTACCGAGAAATTGCAGAGGAAAGCACCACACCTCCGAGCATCAGGCTTTATTTATGAATTCGGTCCTGAGGGGAGAATTTTCTTTTCACATTTTATCACTCACACGGCCTAGATGGCTCTAGAAACCTGCCATTCAGCGGAATATGTATGCAGGTACTTTCAGAACTGGCATTTGTTTACGTTGCTTTTGATGGGGTGAGAAGAGCGCTTCGGGCTAAGCGCATACAATTTCCTCACAATAGCCCTCAATATCCTGTGATTGGTGAGGCAATTACAAAAACAAGTAGATGCCACATTTGGTTCCTGCTATAGAGCGCCAGAGACTACACAAACACACTGATCAGTCATTTAGTATTTTACTAAGATGCAATTGAAAAATTATTGCCATCTGAAAAAAGAAAAAAAGCGCAGTAGAAGTCACATCAGGGTACAATAGAGGCAAAGGCTAAAATTTCTATCCAGAAAATCTAGCTGATATGGTTCAGTTGAGCAGAACTGATTAATATGACAGATTGGATGTGATAGATTTTATTGCCAAAAAGAAACAGCGATGAGCACTCATCCAGGTATGAGAGAGATTGCATTGCTGCCCATGAATGATAACACCACAGCTTTCCTACTCTGCATGAGTGACAGGAGTTACAGGCATCCATTAGTGATGGGATATCCGTGTAGACCCACACATTAAAAATCAGACTTTTCCATATGGCTCCCATCCATGATAACAGACTGACATCAGAGAAGAAATGTAGCATGAATCCACCGTGCCGTTTCTTCCATGTGCCCATAGACATGATGCATCATGATCCATTGTGTAGGAGACAATTAGAGCTGCCAATTGATTCAAGATTTTAATCAAATTATTTTCATGATATGCCAATTAATTCATCAAACTGATCACAAGTTGTCTCATATATCAACATTTGCTAAGAAATGTTCCCAGATTTAGCTCATTTTAGCTCAACTGAGTCTGTCAGAAGTAAACGTTCACACATGTTGCTTTTTTAATGTTTACAATATGAAGGTTTTATTTACAGGTCAGGGACATGAATAATATTTTTTTTTTGCTTTATTTTTATTTAATTATTCTTCAAAGTTTGAGGTCAGTAAGATTTTTTTAAAAATAAATGATTAATTTTGTTCAGCAAGGATGCATTAAATTGATCAACATTAAAAACATTTATAATGTTGCAAGATTTCAATTTTAAATATATGTGACCCTGGACCACAAAACCAGTCTTAAGTCGCTGGGGTATATTTGTAGCAATAGCCAAAAAAACATTGTCTGGGTCAAAATTATCTATTTTTTAAAGGTCCCATATTGTACACCTTTCTGGAGTTTTATTTTAGGTTTTGATGTCCTTAATAATATATATTTGCGGTATAAGTACCAAAAACCATCTCAATATATTTTTACAGCTCCTCTCTCAGGATCTCTGATTTTTAGACCCCTTAACCTACCCCCAAACCTAAACCTACCCATTTTATAGCGAAAATATGCATTTTTATCATTTTAATACGCAATTTAGATTTTTAGACCCCTTAACTTACCCCCAAACCTTAACCTACCCATTTTATAGCGAATATAAAAGGATATAAAATGCAAATTCCTGAAATATGCAGGAAAATAACCATTTTAGTAAAAAAATAATAATTTAGTCGCTAATTCCACTCCTACCTATAAACCTAAACATTTCTCTACAGTATAAGAAAAACATGACAGACAGATTAATTCAATTACAATCATTTATTTATTGCAAAAATGTCAAAAGCAGTACCAAAAGTAATCCAAATAATGATGCGTTGCACCCGCAGTAGGTTTGTGTGATCCAGAGCAGAATTTCTGTTGTTAATCGCTGAAAATATTATCCAGATCATTTTCCCGATCCACTCCGTGAAC
>NW_015555781.1:1170721-1171991 GCF_001515605.1 Sinocyclocheilus anshuiensis | reverse complement strand
CACAATTTGAGTTGAATTACTGAAATAAATTAACTTTTCCACGACATTCTAATTTATTGAGATGCACCTGTATATGGTTAGGGTTAGGATGAGGGTTTGGTTTAAGGTATTTATTAGGGTAAATGTAATTATGCATAATTTATTGTTATTACTATATTAAGTACATGCAACATATGTAACGCACAACGTAAAATAAAGTTTTACCCAATTTTCACTCAGAAATGGCTAGTAAATTTGACAAATAATTACAAAAAACAACAAGTAACACACTGAATTAAACGTGAAGTAGAAATAGCATTTTCTTATAAAACATACTCCATTAATGGAGTTGTTTTATTTACAAATCGAAGTAAAAAGTGCAAAAGCCAATGCTGCTTAACTTCAACACACAATCTCACTACAAGCACTCAAGCGCATCTAGACTTTTGGTATGAAATGAAGAGGCCCAAAACACACAAGGAATTGTTTTTCTTTTCTTATGTGGTGAATAGAAAGGCTTTCTGAGAACAAAGCCAAGAGACTTGACAGGATGAAACCCCTACGACAGTTCCCCAGACAGTTGTGCCTCTGTTTCCTTTGCGCTCTCACCCGGCTGACTGATGCTGTGCTATGTAGAACGTAGAACAGTCAGTTTATAAGTTGCATGGAGAGAGGTGCGAGTAATTAAGACAACAACACCCGCTGCAAGCTGCAAGTAAAACCCCATCCGCTTCCCCGAGAACTGTTCACTTCAATGAAACCATTTAGGAGAGAACTGACAGCTGGTCTTGATCAAAAAAACCTTTTCTGTTCTCCCCTCCTGCGATCCCCAGAAGGCCATTCTACGTCCAACAGCGAGGCAGCACAGTGCATAGCTACCCATCCTGCCAGCCTGCTGCACTTAGATCTAAAGCTATGTTTATGAGCCTCTTGGACATGCTGAGTGTGATGAAATCAACCAGAGGAGAAGCTTTATGGATCTTTGGAATATCACCATAAAGCTGATAATTGCTCCATGAAACCAGCCTTTATATCACCTTGTAAATTAGCTTGTTTTCCCTCGCAACATAATTTTACCGAGAAATTGCAGAGGAAAGCACCACACCTCCGAGCATCAGGCTTTATTTATGAATTCGGTCCTGAGGGGAGAATTTTCTTTTCACATTTTATCACTCACACGGCCTAGATGGCTCTAGAAACCTGCCATTCAGCGGAATATGTATGCAGGTACTTTCAGAACTGGCATTTGTTTACGTTGCTTTTGATGGGGTGAGAAGAGCGCTTCGGGTTA
>NW_015555781.1:1167183-1170701 GCF_001515605.1 Sinocyclocheilus anshuiensis | reverse complement strand
TAAGTTGCATGGAGAGAGGTGCGAGTAATTAAGACAACAACACGTTCTCCCCGCTGCAAGTAAAGCCCCGTTCGCTTCCCTGAGAACTGTTCACTTCAATGAAACCATTTAGGAGAGAACTGACAGCTGGTCTTGATCAAAAAAACCTTTTCTGTTCTCCCCTCCTGCGATCCCCAGAAGGCCATTCTACGTCCAGCAACGAGGCAGCACAGTGCATCGCTACCCATCCTGCCAGCCTGCTGCACTTAGATCTAAAGCTATGTTTATGAGTCTCTTGGACATGCTGAGCGTGATGAAATGTACAGGTCAGGGACATGAATAATATTTTTTTTTTGCTTTATTTTTATTTAATTATTCTTCAAAGTTTGAGGTCAGTAAGATTTTAAAAAAAATAAATGATTAATTTTGTTCAGCAAGGATGCATTAAATTGATCAACATTAAAAACATTTATAATGTTGCAAGATTTCAATTTTAAATATATGTGACCCTGGACCACAAAACCAGTCTTAAGTCGCTGGGGTATATTTGTAGCAATAGCCAAAAAAACATTGTCTGGGTCAAAATTATCTATTTTTTAAAGGTCCCATATTGTACACCTTTCTGGAGTTTTATTTTAGGTTTTGATGTCCTTAATAATATATATTTGCGGTATAAGTACCAAAAACCATCTCAATATATTTTTACAGCTCCTTTCTCAGGAGCTCTGCTGAGAACAGGTCGAGTTTGGCCTTGTCTAGTTAATATTCATGAGCCTCTCTTCTGATTGGCCTGTTGTTTTCTGAGTGACGCATAGCCAGGCCAACCACAGGTAACTAGGGTCAGCGACGTCACTGCGCTAGCTGGAGGCAGCAAAACAAAGGGGAAACGGGAGGCGGCCCATTCAAACCAGCGCAGATTCGGCTACATAAGGAGCTTAAAATATCATCTTGTTGTGATGTTATTTGCCAGAATCGACGTAATACAGCCTCAAATTAGAAATTTGATCACGTATCTGCTGCCACTGCCAGACAAAAAACCGACGACAGCTGTGGTTAAACACGATAAAACGAGCAGACTGGACAGAAACGATAAATGCTCGCGTTTGCAGCGCACACTTCTTATCAGAAAAGGTTCAATAAAGTATTGTCTTTTGTTGTTATGGGCGTGTCTACAGATTTCTTGCCATATGTCTATGTTTCTTGCATCTCACGATTATGACGTGTATGAAATAATGTCTGTGTGCATGTGTGTAAAACTTTAAAGGCGATTTTGTCAGTATATAAATTTTTTTGCATCCTCAGATTCCAGATATTCAAATAGTTGTATCTCAGCCAAATATTGTCCTATCCTAACAAACCATACATCAATGGAAAGCTTATTTATTTAGATTAATTTATTATTTCAGATGATGTATAAATCTCAATTTCAAAAAATTGACCCTTATGACTGGGTTTGTGGTCCAGGGTCACATATAGTGTTATTTTGATCGTTTAAACTTTCTATCAATTAAAGAAAACTAAAAAAAAAAGTTTTTTTTTTAAATTATAATTATTTCACAATATTATTGTTTTAACTTAATTTGAATCAAATAAATGCAGCCTTGGTGAGCATAAGAGACTTCTTTCACAGACCGACAGACAGACAGATCTTACCAACCCCAAACCTTTGAATTGTAGTCTATTTTTTAATTGACTATTTTGTGTGTGTGTAATTTTGGTATTTCATTTTTAAAAAAAAATCATATTAAATGAATGCTTTAAAATGACGGATGGAAGGACGGAAGGAAGGAAGGAAGGAAGGAAGGAAAGAAGGAAGGAAGGAAGGAAGGAAGGAAGGACATTGGAGCTCCCAATGGGGCACTGGTTCAAGTCTGACCTGCATCATGTCCTGCTCTCCTTTCCCCTTCTAGTTTCCAAATAATCTCCTTCTCTCTATACTGTATTATTTAATAAAAGGCAAAAAGCCCATAAATAAGAAAGGAGGAAGCAGTCTGCCTCCGTGAACAAAATAAGACCAAAGTATACTGTCTTATGCCGTTGTTTGTCTGATGTGCTGAAGTCCTCTGAAGCACAACAGTACTTTTAGAGTGCTGTTAGTCTGCAGACACTCCATTGAGTCTGATATTTGCTTGAGTCAGCATCACAGGACCCCATTTGTCCAGTGCACTTACTTATAATAGCTTTGTGCAAAGCAGCATTTGGGAGCAGCTACGGCTCCGCTCATACCGTCAATGACACTCCACCACTCTAACATCACATACTACGGAACATTTCTCTCTGATACAGTCAAACGTGATGTATTTTCTCAATTTCCCTGCTCGGACTCACTAGACTGGGAATTACTAGCCATTGAGAAAATCTAGGTGCAGTGGATTCATGTATTCACTAACAATGCACAATGGGTGAGCCATTTAGATATCCAATGCAGGGAGGAAGGCCAGGCTGAGCAACATGAAAATATTTCAGCGAGTTGAAAATGGAGTCAAACTTTAACCTACACTGTTAAAAATTTCTTGTAGAAATTACAGTAACTTACTGGCAGCAGTTTGTGGGTACTGTATTAATAATTACAGTACCATTTAACTTGCTGTAAATTTATTTACAGTATGTATACTGTACTTTTAGTTTTTACTGTAAAATATACAGTAATTTTATGGTCTTTTCTTCAGGACCATATTGAAATACAAGAAAAAAAATAATTAAAATATTTTATGAAAATAAGCAATGACAACTGTGTAACTTTACATTTTTTTAATTGTTCAATTGTAATCCTTGCAATAACATTTTAATATTTCTAAGTGTCAGTTATAGCAATCATTCTTTTAAGTGGGCCATCAACACCAGGACAGCTGCATCAGTAATGTTATTCACATCTGGCACAGCAGCAGAAAGCGCAGTAACGTTATTATCGACACAGATTTCTCAAAATCACATTTATGCTTCCTACTAAGGTGTGCTGAAAATGATTACGTCACTCTAAAATAGTTTTTACCGTTACTAATGGGACATTCCGTTTGTTTACCATCTCGAATGTGTCACCTTAGGTGTTCACAAAGGCTGGAGAATAGTCGACACGACTGTAACTTACAGCCTTCCACGGTGCATCTAGAATTCAGATTGTGTTGTTCAGATTTGTTCACTATTTTTGTTGGTTTTCTGTGTTTGCGGTAACGTTACGTGTGCGACTGAAGTGTGGAAAGGCTATAAGAACGTGCATGCATACACGAAAACCTGAAGTTCGCGCTTTGGCATGATTCATAAATGCACATTATTTCTCAAAGGGAGTTTGCAGACGAACATTGCGTGTTTTACGCTAGCAGTAAATGCATGCTGTACATTTATACACTTATATATGGGTAGCGCCAAGCGATTACACAGCTGTACCATTAAAAGCTCAGTTTGTTGGCCAACAATTTCATACAAGTTCACATAAAAACTCACCTGCTACCGACGTGGTCAAAACGAAGACAGAGACCTGTTTATGTTCGCACTTTGATGGTGAAACATTCTACAAAAAAGGAAAGAAAAGAAAGAAAGAT
>NW_015555781.1:1123746-1166444 GCF_001515605.1 Sinocyclocheilus anshuiensis | reverse complement strand
CTGTTTTACAGTAAAGTACAGTTCATATTACAGTTAAATACTGTGTAATTTACAGAAATCGCTAACAGTGTAGCAGTCATTATTGAAATAATATCAAAGTATTTTGTGTCTTCTGCTCTTTGGTGATAGTGTGATTTGCAGCATGAAAGTGAACTCCTGACCGTATTTAAATTAAAATATCTCTCCCCTTCTCTCTCTCTCCTTCTATTTTTTGTGCCAGTTTTGCTAAACCCTTTAAATATATCTAAGATTCAATTTATTTCTCTATCTGTGCGAAAGGCTCAGGCTGGCAGTGGCCTCCTGAACGTGAAGCTGATCAGCTCTCTTTCACCCTCACAGGTATGGTTGAGTACTTTGAGATATGGAGAAGCTGAAAGTTGTTTTATTTATTTTATTTATTCAAGAACAGATTAAGTAAAATATATCATAGCAATTTATATTCAGGTGGTTCTAAAGTCTTAGATGACTTTTCCTGCAGTGTGGTAGAAATGGTGTGTACTCCAGTTCATTGTTTTCTCTCATACAGAGTCAAAAATAATTACCCACAATGCACCCCACCTCTAGAATCTTACCATTAACCAGCAAATAAGTAAAGATTTTAGTTTCTCAAAGTTTGTTTTTACTTGGTAGTGTATATTGCACACTAGATGTATGAGTAGATGTATAGTAATATACTATTTCTTGAAACTTTTGCAATGTATCAATCATATAGGGATCACCGGGGCTAGTTGTCACATGGGAGCATTGAAAAAAAAAAGCTGTATCTCATTAGCTATAAGTCTGATATGTTCTC
The DNA here is from genome assembly GCF_001515605.1 of Sinocyclocheilus anshuiensis. Lineage (NCBI taxonomy): Eukaryota > Metazoa > Chordata > Actinopteri > Cypriniformes > Cyprinidae > Sinocyclocheilus > Sinocyclocheilus anshuiensis. Next base: position 1,165,651 of record NW_015555781.1, on the reverse strand, counting down.
AGAATTGCGAGTTTATATCTCACAATTCGAACTTTATTTCTCAGAATTGCGACTTTATGTCTCGCAATTGCGAGTTTATATCACGCAATTCTGACTTTATTTCTCAGAATTGCGAGTTTATATCTCACAATTATTACTTTTTAACTCACAATTGCGAGTTTATATCACGTAATTCTGAGAAAAAAGTCAGAATTGTGAGATAAAAAGTCGCAATTACCTTTTTAATTTTTTATTCAGTGGCGGAAGCGGGCTTCCAAAGAAACTTACCCCTATAGCATAACAACATAAATGTCAATGTGCGTTCAATGAACTGTATCTTTCTGCCTGGCAATAACGGTGGAAATATTCAATAGCTTTTTTTGTAGCCAAGATTTTAAAGTATGTGCCTATACAGAAAATGACGTTCAAAGATAAAACTGAGAAACATTCAACTCAATAAAAAGCATGAGAACCTTCTTATTCTTTTTTTTTTCCAACTTCCTTTACATAGACACATTCAATATTCTGCTTTGCCTTGTTTCCATACTCACCACACATGAGTGAAGGTATGATTTTTTTTTAACTCATAAAATTAAAGGTAAAAGTAAATATTAAATTTTCTCAGTATACTCAGATTTGTGGAGTCCCAATCCAAAACGGGTTAATTGCTAATTATATTTGAAAAGAGCTTTTCTCTTTCAAAAACAAGAGTAGAGTGAAGTGTTAATATAAACCTTACACCAGCCTAAGAGAGCGACACAAAAGAGAAATGGAACTAAGACAGAAAAAAAGGTTTTGGACTTCACTAATCCATCAATGCTCTGTGTGGTTTTCCAGGCTCTGGTACTCAATGCGTTGTTGACCTTTGATATGCTTTAAGGGCGAAAAATATTAAAGCGTTGAGCTAATGTGCATGCAGTTTTGTCATTCAACTTTTAAATGTCACCGTCTCTTTTTATCTTGCGTGTACTGCAACTTCAAGAGAACATCTTCATTGTATAGTTTAACCAAGACAGTCACAATCACAAATCCCAGATGTTTTTACTTTCTTTTACCTTCTAGGGGTTTCTAAAGGTTGTCGGCTACTTGCACTTTCTTTATAAACACTAAAGTGAACAAGAAGTACACTTTGGCATACTTTAAAAATAGAGAACGTATTACGAAACAATATACTTAATGAAAAGTATATACTTAAGTGTGAACTTAATGTAATGTTTTTGGACACTTAATAGCATGTTATCTGCAATTAATTGAAAATGTTTTGCAGTTTACATTCATATTAAATGCAATTAGCTGAACTTTAGAGTGTTTCCGACCCACTTAAGTACGTATATGCATGTAAGTATAGTCAAGATAGTATCTTTAAGTACACTTTTATTCATATTATCTGCAAGTACAGTTTATTAAAATTATTCTTTATTACTATATATAATATAGTGTATTTAAAGTACACTTCCAATAATCTTTAAATATAGCTAAGTGCACTTCTTTTTCACAAGGGCAGCTTTGCATAAGTGAGGAGTGAGTTTTGACCTTTTCTCATTTCGACAGCAGAGCAGGTTTAGATCAACCTTTCCCAATTAAAAAGCTCCTTACCATTGTAAACGTCTTAATTTTAGAACCAAAATAAAGGGGTCACTAAAATGCAGGCTAGAACCGCATTAGCTTTCACAGAGACATGATCATGCGGTGGTGTTTATTCGTGAACATCTGGCTTCATGGAAAGAGCCTGTTAAGAACGTTATAATCACGTACTGAAGGACTAAGCTGCTCCATTAAAGGCTAAGCTGAACTATTACTGGAACATTTGGTAATCCAAATGGTGCTTTTACTGCCACAAATAACGCTGTGAAAAAAGAAACTGCTTAAAAAAGATATACATTTTAAGGACTCCACAAGCAGGTTTTCTGTCACCTGATGATGAAAATGCTTCTCTTCAAGAGTTGCAGGTGCGATCGTGAGGGATTTCTGGGTAATTAAAGCTGTAGCGGTTGTCTCGCAGACAAGGCACTTGTAAGTGTAAAACGAACATTATGGAAATTCAAGCAACACATTTGTCATGTGGTCTGCCGCAGCATATGGAGAGGAATGCCTGTTTACTTCCTGTTGCCAAATGTCCATCATTTATCTCTACCTACACATGCAATATATAGAGCACTCTGGCTTACAGAGCTCTGGATGATGCAGCATTCTCATGCGAAATTACAGTAAACACTAAACCAAGTTCCTGCCAAAGGTTCTTGTTGACATAAAACATGCCAATGTATTCGACCAATGAAAAATCAATGCAAAGGAATGAGAGCAGTTTGTTTTTTCAAAGAGCATCACAACATAAGACCTAGATTACAATGTTATCCAGGCATCAGTAATAACTGGACAGCTTCATTCTCCATTTTAACTGTCTTTCTATACCATACTCTGAGCTAGACTAATGCTGTTTTAGCCCTCTTTTTAGACTTGGTTTTCATGTATATTTGATGATGCTGTGGATCAAAGCATGAGATGTACAATTCAATTTCACTACGTCACTTGCAACCCTGTTATGTGCAATGCTGCACCGCTGTTGCTATATGGTTTCAAGCGGTGTACTCTCCTGTCAAATTCCTGCATAATATCTCCTAGCAGCATGCTGTGTCGGCTCAATAAATGAGAAAAATCATTTTTTATTTTCAGAGGGAGTGACATAGAATATGCCGACTGTGAAATGACTGTCCCAAGTCATTGAGCACTTCACTGGCTTGCGATTCGAGAGATGTGTCTAGATATATGTGTAATCCTGGAATGGATCTTGGCACCGCATTCAGAAAGCCTTGGGCCAATGAATAGCTTGTTTAAGCACTTCCAATAAATCACTGTACATATCAGTAATCTCTTCATCAGAGGTGGTTGGATATTAGGGGAGGATCGCGCATTGCGAAGGCAAGGATAATGTTTTACAGATACACAGATTAACTTGTGTAATCTGCATGGCCGAAAGGAAGATCTTAAATGCGACGTGTCCACATTTATGGATTATTTAAAACCTGAGTATTAAATCATTGTCTCGGGTTTCTGTCAACACGATAATCTCAAAGATTGTTCTTTTCTTGGAGAAGCTAATCATAAACATTTACATTCATTACGCACTTTTACACAATATCTCAAAGCATCCAATCACATTCCTTGTTTTCAATCAACCAATCAATAAATTAATAAATACAAATTAATTAATAATACATTTAAATAAATAAATAAATAGACACACCATTGATAGAAGCGAGCAGCAACCTCACTTGGAAATCAAAATATGCCTTTGGCTACTTACTTACAAATAAATAAATACACCATTGCTAGAAGCGAGCTGTAACCTCACTTGGTAATCAATCCCTTTAGCTTCGAATGAATGAATGAATGAATGAATGAATGAATGAATATAGGCCTACTTATGAAAAATGAACATGAACCCATAATTGAGTATAAATGAAGCACTTCAAACTGAACCAAGATAAAAGAAGAGAGTAAGTTCAAAGCTATAGAGCTTGTCCGCATAGCATTTCACAAACAATTAATAATAAATACAGCAATGAACACCCGTCAGATTATAATTTTCAGTATTTAACAGCCGTTTGAAGTGACTGTGAGTCATTGATTAGAGAATGTGAGCAGCCCGTGTGGATTGTGGGACAGTCGGTGGGCTTAAACCATAGCTCAGAGTCAAGGGGGAGTAGGATGAGGCAGGGCTCCAGCAGCACTGAATATTCTGTAACCGGAAACAAGATCCTCTAAGCGCTGATGGAAGATCCTGTCCTTCGATCCCCAGCTGCACATCCAACCTTGAAAAAGCTTAATTTAGGCAGCAGGCAGAGGGGGATGAAAAATGATACTTTCAAGCAACTTTGCCATTATCACCTCGCACATGTAAACAGGGGCCAATACACTCAGAGTGAGAAAAAGATTGAACAAAACTATAAAAATTGTTTAGCCTTTAGTCCAAATTCTGTAATGTATGTATGTATATTGCTTACTGTATATGTTTGTGTGTGTATATATATATATATATATATATATATATATGACGGATCGGCTGCCTTATCATCATCACCCCGTCCCTTAATCACCGCCCTTCTCCAGGTTCCTGACAGAAATGGGTGTGTGAGAGAGGAGGGGCGCAAAAAACAACCAGGTCTGGCGTGATGAGGCACACCTGAAGTGAATGGAACCTCGTCACCGCCGCTGTTAAACGTCGAGCGCGCCTCTCCTCGGGAGACCGGTGTCTTCCTCCTGTGCACGCACGCTGGTGACCAGTGTTGGGCAGTAACTAGTTACTAGTAACTTAGTTACTGTAATAATATTACTTTTTGCAGTAACTAGTAGTGTAACTAATTACTAATAAGATTTCAGTAATAATATTACAGTTACCATCCATAAAACAGCTTAGATACTTAGTTACTTTTGATGCCTCAACCCCACTAATTTAAAATTCAACAATCAAATAATTCCTATATTTTTTTTCATAATTTTCACGACTCATACATGCATGTGATGTCCTCAGTGCAGCAGGCAAGCTTGGAATATGGAAAAGCTTACATTCAGCAGATAGAAACATTTCATTATATTGATTTTGTCAGGAAAAAAGATGATCTGAACACTGTTGTGTAAGTTGTGTTTTTACTTTACTCTGGCATTACACCCTCTGATCAGGATGTGGTACATTATATTACTATAATTAAACATCTTTTTGGAAAATTAAACCGTTTCTTACAAACTTATGTGATTTGATAAAATACGTATTCCAAATCGTATATGGGCAACGGAGAAATTACAATTAGCTTCAAGCTACACATGACAATTAATGAGATTAATACAACACTTCTACTTGAATGTCACTATCAATCACTATTGAGTGTTTGTAATAACTTCTGACTGCGATCCAGTGTGGATTTTGTTCAAATGATGAGGCAGAAATATGTTGTTAGTAATATTCTAGAAGCATTTTATGTGGAAGATACACGGTTACAACTTCCGTTGGAGTGAAGAAAAAGTAAGGTAACTAGTAGTGTAACTAATTACTTTTGCCAGAAAGTAATAAGCAAAGTAACAGTGACCTCGTGAATCTAGGAAGGGAGCGCGGAAGGATCCCTGCACCGCCAGAGGCGTGAGCTGCCGGACCCACGGTCTGGAATGGAGACGCACCCGTGACGCTGGCGACAGACTAGGATGCCGGGCCGTTAATCCCCTGACGCGCAGTGGGCCAGGGAAGATGAGTCATTGTGAAGAAGCAAACGCCCTTCACGCCCCAGACCACAGAGAGGAGCGCGTGTGACCGCCAGACTCCACCCCTTACCTGTACCCCTCCTTTCTGAACATTACCCTTCTTCACGATTCCCAAGCACAACAAGGATACCAGATCCCCTGTTTATTTTGGACACTTTATTTATCATTTTGGACATTTTATGTTTATTTTCTGCTAAATAAAAGCCTCTCCGAGGCCTGGCGACACACCCACTGTGTCTGTCATTTGCTCCTCCTGCCACAAAATATATATATATATATATATATATACACAAACAAAGGTTAGCATGCCATTTGCAAATTTTAGAAGTGTTAAAAGTGCTGGATTCTGCAACATTTGCATTCAGCTATCCTCAGTTTCATTCACGAAACAGTTCCCATGTGTGTATTTGCCATCAAATATTTGAAATAATACAGAAAATATGAGAACAAATCATTGCTAGAAGCAAGCAGTAATCTCACTCTGCAATCAAAATATGCCTTTGGCTTTGTTTTATTTGGGAGTGATTCTGCTCTCTCAGTACATGCATTAGATTCAGTGTCATGGAAAAGTGCCACTGCAGTTCAGTCAGACTCGTTTTTACATTCAACCCTCAAATATTTTCATCATGACCCACTTTACGTGACTTTAGCTGCTTGCTTTGTTTAGGGCTTTCTAATAGAGCACAATGAAATTAGCCTGAATGTCTGCATGAGTGAAAACTCAAGAGGCCTGTATTATTATTGTGGCAAAAATTGTTGCCTTATTTAAAAAGAAGAATTCTGTAGAGTTTTAGTATCAAATTATACCTTTATTTTCACAATTTTCCAGTTATAAAAATAATTTCAGTCTTTACAGGGGTAAGTATATTCATAGAATAGTAGGCAGATAGTATTCTGTGGCTGTTGGTTAGAAATAAACAATTTTTCAGAGTGCTTTGAAATTACGAGATTACGGTTGGGTCAATAGTACTTCTTATACCCTACGTGAGAAGTGCAAATACACTGTGGCGTCGGCCCACATGAGCGTCTCTGCAGGCTGTTATAATCAGTGCTGTAAAGCGAGTTACAAGACACCAGTGAATAAACCCCCACTGCTGCTTCTGAATGAGCCTGTGGACTCAAACAGATCCTTAAACTTCCTTATTTAAGGGCAAATTTTATTACTCAGCTCATCACCAGACACAGGCTGTAGAAACTATGGAGTGTTATATATTAAATTTTTATGGCCAGACTGATAAAAATACTCTGTAAGAGATACCACGATCTCAGCTGACGCTCATGCCTACAGAGCTGTAAGATGAACTCCAGGTCGGGAAATCCGACCTCATAATGCATTCATGAATGATGAAGCCCTTCATTACTTTTAAAAGACCTTAAGTTTAAAAGGGACTGTTTTAGTTTAGAACAAAATCAGATTAGCTTCCCTCATTCCCTCAAGTCTTTAGGCGCAGCAGTGAGTTTCAAAATAGCTAGCTGTTTGGCAACGATTTTCTAATTCTGCTGAAAAGGCCAGCTTACACCTGCGTGCACCTCCATGCGGGTCCAGTACAGATTTGGCACTGGTCTAGCTGGTACACCAGCTTGTTTTAGAAGATTAAAGGTTAGATAGTCAAGCTGGATGATTTCCAGCATCCAAAACACAATGAGTAACTCTGGCATTTTGCTTAGCTAATAATATAATGAACACAAAAGAAACACACTCAAATACTGCAAATACGGAATTGTGCAATTGTTCACGTTCAAAAGTTTGTGGTCAGTAATATATTATTGTAAATATATATCCGAAGGATCGTGTATAACTGGAGCAATGGCTGCTGAAAATTCAGCTTCAATGCATTACAGGAATAAATTACATTTTAAAACATATTCAAGTCTTATCGACCCCAAATGTTTGAATGGAAGTGTATAAACGTCTTAAACTAGCTTGTCTGCTCATCTTAGCTTGTCTGGTTAGGCTGGTTTTAGAGAAGTTTTGGGCATTTTTTTGGGCAAGTTTTGACAGGCAGTGAGACAAGCTAAACCATCTAACACCAGAAAAAAAGTGATTTCTTTCTGAAACGCATACATTTTTACAAAGCTCATCGGTCTGAAAAGCGAGGTGTGCTGTGATTGGCCATCTATCCAGTGCGTTGTGATTGGCCGAATACCTCAAGCGTGTGACAGAAATGTTACGCCCCTTACCATATTGTGATGCCGTGTCCCGGCCGGAGCGACGAGACAAAAACATTAAAACCCATTATAAATGAGGCATTTGTTGCATCCAGTGGAGACATAATTATGGATTATAATGACTTATACTGTCTTTTTACGCGTTGCGTTGCATCGCGCCGTGTAAACATAAAACCATGTCTGCATTTGTGATCGGAGAAATGACAAACAACAAGCGCTACTCTACACTGCTCAAAACTCGCGTTTGAATCGTCAGTGGCAAATCCTTTAAATGAAAACGTACTTACAGACTGTGAGTCAGAACAGCCGGCATTGTAGTCTACTCTCACAGGATCAGGAAACAGTCCTCCATAAAATGCGCTGCACACATCTGAATATTTATTTAGAACTGTTCTGAAACAGTGTTGTAAATACAACTTAACCACTGATTTCTAGTCATGTCCTCTTTTGGAAGACCAAACAAAGTAGTTTCGCTTTCACAACGAAACACACCGCGGCCTAGAGTGAGGAACGGCCGGCGGGCTTGAGAACGGATCAGCTCTAGGCATGACGAAGCTAATATCGTCCTCTTTTGGAAGGCCAAACAAAGTAGTTTCGCTTTCACAACAAAACACAGCATCTCCACAACAATGACGGCGGCAACAACAATACTACAGCGAGAATAAAAGCTACGCCTTCTTCCTTTGCGTGAACATTTAGGCGGCATTATGCAAATCTTCCTACATCGTGACGTAGACGTGGGGGCGTGTTAGAATGAGCCGTTTTAGGTAGGCGTGGTTGACTCTTAACTTTTATAAAGCATATCTCTTTGGATTTGAGACTTTAGAACTTTACAGATCTTCTATATGCACCAAGAGCTTGTAACACTCCAAAGAGAAAGGAAAAATTGAAATCGAATCATATGACCCCTTTAACATCTTAGATTACAGTCGTCACAATGTATTCTGTTAATTCTATCATAGATACATGTATAATGCTTTAAATTGTGTCAAAATGAGGGAATTTTTCTGCCCGCTAAAATGCCTGAAAATGCTGTCCAGGTAGGTCGCTAATGATCTAAATAGAGTTGTACTGTTGTCAGTGTTCATCCTTTGCTGTCTGCTATTTTACCAACATTCAATTAAACCTTGGGATCTGATGATTTGACACAGAAACCTGCAATGCTGCTTCTTCTATGTTTACCTACCGCGAGGAACAGATGTTATTTCAAAGCCAAGAATTTTAATTCCAGGGAAGAAGAAGGAATGGGATTTAACCCAGATTATAGACACATAAAGGACACCACTGAATGGAAGCTTGCAAACTGTAAATTCACAAATACGAACATCACACATCGTTAGACATGCAAAATTGCCTCTAAATGTTGGCAGCGTTTACGTGTGTCAAGGGGGAGGGCTGAATTCATTCTTGACTGATTGATTTTACATTGATTAGACTTACAGTGACTCATGTGCATCTTAAAATGCACAAACAACAGTCAACATGATGCCTTGTGATGCTCTGCAGAAGCCCCACCACTACAGCCTCAGGAGTGGAGGAGTCATGCTGACCGGTCCTTGAACCCAAAAGTGCTTGGAACAGGTAGAGCTGTATCAAGACAAGCTTTTAGAAGGAATGTTCTCCTCTAATAAGTTTTACAATGCCACATCTGCACCAGTACACCGATCTGTTTGAATGAAAGATAAATTAACCTTAAGAACTGAGTTTAGAAATAAGCTTCTTTTCATGTAACCCTCTTAGATTAACACTTAGGTAAGGTTCTCTCCAAGTTATGAACAAACATTCTCTTCCAGTAACATTAATAGATAAATGTTATCTTGTGTTAATAATATTCTAAAACAGTTAGCACAAAAAATGTGATTTATACATCATTCATGGAATATTTTTCTGAAACATTGTAGTTGGACATTTATCCAATTTTTTTTTTTTTAATGTTACTACTTGTTTTCAGAACATCCAGAGAACTTTCAAAAGTAACATTCCCACAATATTTGCAAATTATAAAATGGTATGTTCACATATTGTTTCTATATAACCATAAAGAACATTTTTAAAACAAACAAACAAACAAACAAACAAATAAATGAATGGACATTTTGAACATTCAGAAATAATGTTTCCATAACTCTGTTGGAACATTGTCAGAACATTCTTAGAACATATTTTTGTTAGCTGGGACTCTTGCTCTATGCTACTTTTGTACAAAGTTATTCTGATAATAAAATAATCTGACAACAGCATTATACTTTTGATATATATATACAGTGGGTACGGAAAGTATTCAGACCCCCTTAAATTTTTCAAATGGCTGCAATATAACAAAGAGTGAAAAATTGAAGGGGGTCTGAATACTTTCCGTACCCACTGTATATATATATATATATATATATAGGCTATATAGGCTATATAAGTACATTCAGACCTTTATACAGTATGTATTTAACAAATACTGTTAAAAATTACTTTCAAATATCATGTAGAATACAAAATGGTACATATTATGATATCTTAAGCCTATGTGCTATATTTATATGTGTGACACATAATCAAATCATTTACATGACTGTGCCATTCTTTAATCTGATTTTTCTCAGTCCATTAAAATGTGTTGAAAGGAAGCAAAAAATAATTCCCACAAGCTGAAGGTGTCTGAAATGACAGCCAAAATTGATTAATCTTGAGCTATTTTGGATATTCTCACTGATTAATTAATAGCTATTTATATGCAATGATGCAATTACGTATGAATCTAAAACACATTTCCATGACAGTACACACATTCACTGGTGGGCAGCATTGATAAATGCTGTTAGAGTCCTTTTTAGTTATTCTAGATAATCATCATCTTTAGAGTCCTTGAAGGATACAAACAGATCTGTTCAGTAAATCTGCCTTTAATGTTTTCCATAAACATAAATGTGTGGTGATGATGTGCCATCTTTGTTTGTTTGTTTACATGTGGTTCTTTACATGTAGAGTAAGGTGAAGCATATGAGCCGTGCAGAGCCTTGGCCGCTTGCTGAGCGCATGTTGACTGCAGCGAGAGAAGAGCTCTCGACTATGAATAAAGAAAAGCCTCGCTGATGACGGCCACATTATTAATGGATTTTCTGTTGGCATGGAGCTAATCTGCAGTGATTATTGCCCCCTAAAAGGTTCATTATTTTTGTAAGCAATTGATGCAAGCAACTCATAAAAATTCCCTCTGAGAGTCCACTAGGTCCTTCCTTTCCTTACAGCTGGTTTACACCACTATAAACCAGACAAGCTCACTAAGCTCATTATAAAAAGAATTTCCACCTCAAAACTCAGTGGCTCTGCCCAGAGGAAAATTTTATTGCTCAGAGGTTGCTCTTTCATAGCTCACAAGACCTTATGGTGACCTAATTATTTTTAATTTAAGTTTCAACTTAAATGTCTTTTAAAATTTGGATACATAAAAATAGAGCCAAATGAAGCCACTGTTGACACAGTAAGAGTGTAGTAAAAATAATTATGTGGAAAACACAGTTGAGATAATTTGGTTTAAAGAATTTGATGAGAAATGTTCATATGGAAATCTTTAAATTCTCTAAAATGCACATTTGTTAATGATAATTGAAGTTTATTTTTCTTAACACTGGCAAATATTTTATTTTATTTTATTTTATTTTATTTTATTTTATTTTATTTTATTTTATTTTTTTTCATTTTTTTCTATTTTATTTTATTTTATTTTATTTTATTTTATTTTATTTTATTTTATTCTAAATTGATTAATTCTAGGGAAAACCATTTGATAGACAAATAAATACATAACTAAATAAATGTTCACTGGGTCAGTGTTATTTTAATACTATTTATAAACTATTGCAGTATTTTGAATTTCAGTTTTTATTATAATTTTAGTTTAAGTTGTAGTAATTTTGTGATGTGCTTTTGCAATTTTACATTTTTGATTTTTCTATATAGCTTTCATTTCTATTTTAGTTTTAGTCATTTTAGTACTTCAACATATTTGCGCTGTTATTTTAGTACTTTATTTTTCAGTGTTATTTTGATACTACAAAGAATATTTTTTTAAGTTTAAGTAATCAGTTTAAGTTCTTATTTTGTGTATTTTTATTAGTATTTTTTCATATTTCTATATAGCTTCAATTAATTTTATTTCAGTTGTAGAAATTTTAGTACTTCAACATGTTTGATGTTTCTGTTCTGTTGATCAATGTTATTGTAATATTATTTATTAACTATTATGTATAGTGTTTCGTGTTATTTTGTTGTTGTTATATTTCTATATAGCTTTAATTTTTATTTCAGTTTTCAATTTTAGTACTTCACTTTAAACTTATTTCAATTACTTGTCAAGGCAATACTTCAAATTTTTTTTGTTTTTTAGGTTTTTCATTTAATATATTTGTTTTATTTTAGCTTAATTTCAACTATTAAATCAAATTTTAAAGTGTTAGTTTTAGTTAACAAAAACAACTGTCACTGTGCTGCATGTGTGAACTTTTAACTGGTCACTTCACACCCACTCCTATCAAACGTCCTTATACTGAGTCTTAAAATAACAGCCGTTTCAGAGATACATAAGCGCCTAATGCCCCAGTGTAGTGATGGGGACACTATACTGTCAACAAGCACCGTCCTTCGGATGAGACGTTAAACCGAGGTCCTGACTCTCTGTGGTCATTAAAAATCCCAGGATGTCTTTCGAAAAGAGTAGAGGTGTGACCTCGGCATCCTGGCCAAACTCGCCCATTGGCTTCTGATCATCATGGCCTCCTAACAATCTCCATATCTGCTAATTGGCTTCATCACTCTGTCTCCTCTCCACCAATAAGCTGGTGTGTGGTGGGCGTTCTGGCGCACTATGGCTGCTGTCGCATCATCCAGGTGGATGCTGCACACTGGTGGTGGATGAGGAGATACCCCCTGACAATGTAAAGTGCTTTGAGTGCCTAGAAAAGCGCTATATAAATGTAATGAATTATTATTATTATTATTATTATAAGCCACGGCTGCTCTGGCTGTTGTTCTTGAAGATATTACGAGGCCAGTGAGATTCAGCCATAGTGGGGGGCCTGCATATGTCTTTCATTATTAATAAAGATGTGACTACAGTCCCTGTCTGACAGCCCTCAAGTCCCACACTACCTTAATGTGCAGCCGGTGACAAGCCGAGAGCAGGAGCACCCACGCACACTCAAGCCTGGTTGTTGTCACACCATCCCACCATAACCTGTAATTATTCATGCTGCCTAAGTGCTCCCTACCAGATATTGGGATCATTTGTTAGGTGAGTCTAGTTTCAGAGTGAGAGAAAGAAGGAGAGCAAGTAAAAAGAGTTGGAGAGTGAAAGGGTGTAATCCAGGCTACTGTACTGAAAGTGCCTCTCCCCTCCTTTGAGCACCGGCCCTTGATTGATTTGAAATTACTACTTGAGATGTGTATATATATATATATATATTATAGGGAGAAATTTAGAGTAAGTATATTTAATAAGTGACTGGGTAAATGTATTTAATTCCTGTTTAAATTTAATTAGATTTGGCAAGTTTAGTTTCACTGATTAAAGTGTAGCATCAGACACATTTAAACTAAAATTAATCACAATTTCTTAAAAGGTAAATAAATAAATAAATAAATAACATTTCTTCATCAAATGTGGCAAGTTCAAATAAGTTGGGCCTTGTACAGATCGTTTGGTTCAAACTCAATTCTGTCATCATCTACCCACCCAAACTCATTTCCCCCCCATAAAACAAAATGTCAACTAGCCTCCCCTATAATATATATATATTTTTTTTCATTCATTAAAACCTATATCCAGCAATGAAGGATTGATTGATCAAAAGTGACTGTAAAGACTTATAATGTTACAAAATATTTCAAACAAACCCTGTTCTATTTATTTATCAATTATCAAAGAATCCTGACGAAACATGCATTACAGTTTCCACAGGACAACTGTTTTCAACACTGATAATAATAAAACAATGTTTCTTGAGAAGCAAATCGTCATATTAGAATAATTTCTGAAGAATCATGTGACACTGAAGACTAGAGTAATGATGCTTAAAATTCAGCTTTGCATCACAGGAATAAATTAAAAACAGTTACAAACAGTTATTATATACATTTAATTATAAAACAAATTATATTCCTGTTTAAATTTAATTAGATTTGGCAAGTTTAGTTTCACTGATTAAAGTGTAGCATCAGACACATTTAAACTAAAATTAATCACAATTTCTTAAAAGGTAAATAAATAAATAAATAAATAACATTTCTTCATCAAATGTGGCAAGTTCAAATAAGTTGGGCCTTGTACAGATCGTTTGGTTCAAACTCAATTCTGTCATCATCTACCCACCCAAACTCATTTCCCCCCCATAAAACAAAATGTCAAAGTTGCTTATTTAAAAAAAAAAAAAAAACACACACATGGTGATCAATGGCCATCCCAGTTCAGCTTCCATTTTTGCCTTGTTTATAAAAAAAAAAAAAAAATTGGGGGAAAAATTAAAATTGCACTGTGTCACTAGACTGTTCTGTTTTAGGCTTATATAAGACACTATGTCATTCAAAAGTGTATTTTTCTTTCATCATGTCTTATCTCAAATAGAGCACCAAGTGTGACACTAATGCCGACTAAAAATATCGGTGCATGACACCCCTATTTTTCGGTCCAAATAAACATACCAGGTTCACCCTATGCACTTAAATTAATGTCTCAACAAGTCAGAATCGAATCCCCTGTGTGAAATAACAGATTTGAAGGGGGATTCTGTGTGTCGGTGTGATGGCCTCTCTCTGTGAGCTGAGTCAGAGAAAATCAGCTGCTGTCAGTCTGTCAGAGCCACTGATGATGACGGAGTGGCACTGCTGCAGGTCTCTCATAACACACAATCTTCCTCCATGTGCATTAAAAGGAATAGTGCACCCAAAAATGATTTCATAATTTACTTCCCCTCATGTCTTTCTAAACCTGTATGTGGCTTTCAAACTTCAAAAAGGACATGAAGGCACTGTAAAAGTATCATAAATGTGGCCCATACAACTTATTTATTGCTATATTTCAAATTATTTAAAGTCATATGATAGCTTTGTGTAAATACTGAAATTGTGTAACCACAGAAATCTCTAAATTCTAGTGATTTTGTAGTGACATTTGATTAGTGAAAAGTTCATATTGCGTTTGTGCCGGTATTGAAGTTTGAAAGGCTCATGAAAAATCTTGTGCTCCATGAAAGATAGTCAGACATACAGGAACAATGACAGAAGATGACAGAATTTACATTTTTGAGTGAACTGTCACTTTAAGGACGAGGAGGAGCAGCAGGCAGGCATCCATTTCAGCAGTTAACAGTGAGACACTTCCTCTCAGATGGGATGAGCCAAGTCTGAAAGCCCCGAGACTTCCTCATGGCTGTCTCAAATGGATAATATGTCACCACCAGACCAGCATACTGGAGAGCGGTCTCACAATTTAGTGCAGAGGTTAAAAGAAGACACTTAAAAACACAAGTTACAAACACAGTAGGTGGCTGAAATTGAGAGCAGTGACTAAAACATAATGAAACTAGCTGGTGTTGTGATAGATGAGATCATTATTTATATTTATATATATATATATATATATATACATACATATACAGTTCAACACTGATAATAATAAAACAATGTTTCTTGAGAAGCAAATCGTCATATTAGAATAATTTCTGAAGAATCATGTGACACTGAAGACTAGAGTAATGATGCTTAAAATTCAGCTTTGCATCACAGGAATAAATTAAAAACAGTTACAAACAGTTATTATATACATTTAATTATAAAACAAATTATAAGCAGTTATTTTAAATTGCAATAATATTTCACAATATTACTGTTTTACTGTATTTTTGATCAAATAAATGCAGCCTTGGTGAGAGACTTCTTTCAAAAAAAAGCAAAAAAAAAAACATCTTACTGACCCCAAACTTTTAAATATGATGAATAGTCATTATTCACTGAAAATCTGTGCCTCTCAAATCAAATCTTTCAGTGAAGTATGGTTTAAATATCATCCCGTTCCTCTATCATATGGCTTTAGGATAGAATATAGTGCAAAAATGATGCTTTTATGAAGTTTTTATCATTTGTGGTGTTTTAAAGACTCAGTCCACTCTCATTTTCATTGTATAGAAAAAAAAGCATCCAGGATATTTTAACAAAAAAATCATACAGGTTTGGAATGACACAAGGGTGAGAAAATGATGACAAAAATTTAATATTTGGGTGAACGATCCCTTCAAGTGTCATTCCAGTCCTTGTTAGCTGAAAAATTGCCTGAAGCGCAGTAACAGACTGGTATGAGTTACTTCCAGTGTGTGTGGCCTAGTGTCTGAAGGCATGATTGAAGGACTGCAGAGGCTGAACATAATATGAATGCCGGTGAGCACTACCGATTGGCAGGAAGAGGAGGGTGCTGGGATTCGACTGACAAAATCAGCCCAATGAGAAGAGCACAGCGTTAATGAGCCTTTTCATACCAAACCGTGAGCAAGAACCCTGGGGAAACGGGGTAATTAACAGGCATGCTGACAAAAAAAATCTGATACTTTTCAGAAGCACTTGCTGTTTTCATTATCCAACTCAAAACATGTTTTGCTGTTTTCGGTTTGATAATTCTCCGGCGTCGGGACAATAAGAGGCCTCGGAGGTCCTTGAAATGTGCTGGATGTCATTATGAACTGTTATTTCACCAGATACGATGTAAAGGTCAAATGTACAGAGGGCAATTATGCTGAGCACGACCGATCTGTGTCTATCAGTGGTAATTATGGAGGGACAATAAATGATGACTTGATGGTGAAAACGTGTGTTCTTTCCTTTTAGACAAGCTTCGCTTCATCGAGACATCGCTTGAATCACAAGAGCAGACATTGTGGCTCCGACTAGTGATGACTTCCTGGCTTGAAAAGAAACGTATTGGTTTGCTTTTATCATTTCAGTACCATGTTATCTTTGCCTAATGTCTGCTGAAACTGACCGTCATTCAATCAAAAGTGCAGGCATTTAAAAAGGTTGCACAGAAAAGGGGAACGTCGGAAAGAAGGCTATTACCCACATAGGCGGATGAGTTCTGATGGGCATGTTGATATGGTGAACTAGCGGAATTTGTGTGCAAAGAAAGTGAATAAAATGCCAGTCAAGCCAGCAAATGTCATCTGGAAAAATGGGACAGATCAGAACTATAAAAACCTTTGCAAGACCAATTAAAGATAAATATGACAGAGATTGATAGGGGAAGCATCGGGTTATCAGGGTACTTTCATTTTGGAGCAATTAGCGGCTGGGCCAACAAGGCAGCCTCACGACCACAGAGGAGTGAGAGAAGACCAGAGATGAGAAACATGACATCATTTTGCTGGAATCAATGCGCGTGACCTTTGCAGCCTGAAAGATCGCTGGGTTTTTCGCTCGAGTACTTGATAGAATTACAGTGAACACGAGTCATGGACAGGGGGATGAACCGCTGGCCTTCTGGCCTTCTGGCCAGATGCCCGTCACGACCCACCATGCTCTTGTCCGCGGTTCATGCCCTGTGACATGCGGCCTTTCTGAATTTGCAGACATAACTCAATGCCACGGGTGACCTTTCTGAACCCTCGCTGGAGAAATTGACCTGTAGATGCCGTTGATCAGTTTTCCTTTCTCTCGTGTTCATAAAATTCCAGTGTGATTCTAGGAAAGGATGTGTCCAGGGGGAGCAGCGGTAGAAGGCAGGATTCACTTCCATGAAGAGAATCTCACAGATTGCCTCATGAAAAATTAACTTAACTTTGGAAATGATGCCAGTTCAATGCTGGTTGAGTGGGGATGGGACTCAGGAGAACAAAGGATGAGACAAACAAACAATATCATCAAATATGGATGATTATCTTTCCCTCCCAAAACGACGCATTTCACCATGTAAATGGTTGCTTTTTTATTGTAATCCGGTGAGACTCTTAGAATATGCAGTTAAAAACAATGCAATAAAGAGTCAGATATAACCCACAAAGATCCAAAGCTACTGTCGACTGAACACACAACAGTGTACTGAATGAGAAAGGTTTTTATATAAATAGAATAGAATAAACATTTACAGAACATACGGCTCCATTAGAAATAATACTATGGAACACACAAAATAAAAGTGTGCCATTTTATTTACCCATTTTTAGTATTTTTTACGGGGCACCAGTGGCAGCCCAGGCTCTGTAGGCAAGATGTGACATGACCAAAAGAAGACAAACATTTTTCAACAACTTATTTTATTTAAGCACAATGTGTTGGTCTAATTGCAAGGTTTTGGTTTAGCATGGGGATTCAGGTCTAAATCTCAATATAATATGTAATTATTTTTAATAAACCCAGCAAAATTGCATTTGCACTTGACAGCCAGTGATCTGCATGCATTTTAATTGAAAGGAAAAAGCAGCTCTGACATGTAAAACATAATAACGTGATTCTGTATGCTAACCCTTTTCAAGTTTCGCATGACATGAGGGTGGGTAGGTGATCAAATTTAGACATGGTAATGGCTGATTTCTGTCACAGAAAACATCTATTTTCTTACATTAATCATGTACTTAAGATGACTTATAAATAAAAAATGTAAATATTTATGAGATGTGTAAATTATACATCTATAAACACACTATAATTTAAAACACTGGAGTTGGAAAGACATTTTAATGTTTTTTAAAGACGTACCTTATGCTCACCAAGGCACTTTTATTTGTTAAAAACAGTAATATTGTGAAATATTATTACAATTTAAAATGCCAGTTTTATGATTAAATGTGCTTTAAAATGTAATTTATTCCTGTGATTGCAAATCTTTCAGCATCCATTATTCCAGTCTTCAGTGTCACATGATCATTCGGAAATCATTCTAATATGCTGATTTGCTGTTCAACACACATTTCCTATTATTAATGTTGAAAACATACTATTTTTGCAGAAACTGTTTTTTTTTTTTTTTTGATGAATATAAAGTTCATTCATTCATTTAAAATAGAAATCTTTGTTGAACATTTTGCTGAATAAAAGTTTTGATTCAAATAAAAAGTATTTATTTAAAATAGTCTACGTTTTAAACACTAGTGCATTGGAAGTTTGATCACTTATTTTAAAATTCTGATGGTATGTGTTTCTTTTAATGGCCATTCTGGATATATACATGAATAATATAATCAATATATACATAATGTACAGTACTACTACACAATTTTATGTTAATAAATATACAGCTGCAAAAAGGTATAAAATGGTCAAATCTAGACCTTAAACATTCTGAGCACATCACATACACAAAACGTCTCTAGGTTACGTATGTAACCATGGTTCCCCGAGGGAACCAGACGCTGCGTCGAGTCGCTTTGGGAACGCCCTTGCGTGACCGCGTTCTGAAGCACGTGTCAAATCAGTCCAATGGAGCAGCGAGACGTCACGAGCAGGGTGACGTAAGCACCAGAAAGTATAAAAGCGCATCCAGCAGAGCGCAAACCAGCTTCGATGAAGTAGTGCCTGCAGGGATGCAGGGAGTATGGCAAAGAGACGCAGCGTCTCGTTCCCTCGGGGAACCATGGTTACATACGTAACCTAGAGACGTTCCCCTTCAGGAACTCGAGTTTTAGTGAGGAAATAGCGAGGAGAAAGATGGTCTTGAGCGTGAGCAACTTGACCGAAACTTCTTCTATGGGTTCAAAGGGGGCATTGCATAAGCCCTCCAGAACCACAGCGAGGTCCCATGAGGGCACCTTGGTGCGCTGTACCGTACACGTGCTTCAGAACGCGGTCACGCAAGGGCGTTCCCAAAGCGACTCGACGCAGCTCGAGTTCCTGAAGGGGAACCCTCTCACCCCAACCAACCACATACTCAGTAGATTCAAAATCTATTATATTAGCTCGGCTATTTGAAAAGCCACATTATGGAGGTCGGAAATTCAATTTTCCTACTTTGTGCAAGTAAATGCATGAACGGTTAATCAATTACAGTTGCTTAAAATCTGATTCACTCTGCATAATGCCCAAACAGCCATGCCACTTCTCACACTATCGGCCTTGGCAATGCCAACTCTTCACTTTTAGTTGCTGAAATGGAGTGTTTATGCTGCAGTTTAAACTTGGCCTGTACCTGCTCCAATTATACGACACTATAGAAAATAAATAGACTTAGATCAGTGTTTCTCAATCTTGCTCCTGGGAGCCCCCCAGCTCTGCACATTATAGGTGTCTCGCTAATCTGACACCCAATTCAGGTCTTAGAGCTTCTACTAATGAGCTGGTGAGTTGAATCTGGTGGTTAGATGAGGGACACATCCCTATAGTGCAGTGCTGGGAGGCTGCTGAGAGCAGGATTCAGAAATATGAAATTTTACACCACTGATGGATCAAAACAATCTTCTAAATCAAACTTTCTTTCGATTTCTCCCTTTTTAAATCCATTTCTTGGCAAGTGTGATATGTTCTCCCATTCTCTCTAAAGTAAACAACATGTTTCTATCATTTTTACCCACTAATTTCATGGCTCACACTGCATATTTTCATATGACACCAGACAATAACTCCCAGGTGGAATCCAGTCTCGTTCTTTTCATCTCCGGAAGGAGCTTCCACCCCACCGCAATCTGGCGTTTAGACTCCGTCTGAAGTATGCACAGCCGTAGTGCTTATTTACTTCTCGCAGCCATCATCTTCATGTCAAAACCACTTTTAAACTCTTATCACTTAATCTGCGGGAAGAGGAATGAAACGGCACGGTAAAATTAAAAATGTGCTTCATAATGACAGTGGCACGGCAAGTGACGAATGGCGAAGCGGCACAATGACACTTCCTCTGACAAGTGCAGGCCGGCATCAACAAATATCTGAAAAGCACAATATAGGCATGTTATTTTTTAATTCCATGTCTTATTTTGAGCCCAAACGACAGACCTATGTGAGAGATATGTTTGCAGCAAACTTTCATCGTCTCGCAGCGGTTTCCACGGTAACGATGGAGGCAGGCAGATATCAGAGGATCCTCGGTACTGGCACAAATTGCAGTTGCTATATTGGAGTAACTTAATAAAGGGGAGTGACATACGACCAGGAAATCCTTGAGAAAACACAATGAAGTCTTCAGACGATCAATAGTCACAATTTGTCAAAACGGTGAAGCATTGTCAAACACACCAAATGTCAATCAGGTGACTTCATTTCTGCATTCGTATCCCCAGAACAACTGATCACAGTGGCATTGTTCTCCAATTTCAGTGTGGCAATTTAGAGGCTGTGGCAATGAATGCTGACAAAAGCTTCTCATTAGAAACCTTTGATGCAGACGGGAACGGGATAAAGTGAATTCTCTGGGCTTCTAACCAAATAAACAAAAAATCCAAAACCCAAACCAGGCAAATCAAATTGCCTGGGGTCAAAACAGATTTGGACTCTGCTATAAAACAGCAACAGCAAACTTTGACTTTGAAGACAGATACTGCAAACATCGGCACACTGCACACAAAACAGCTGCAGATTTCAGATGCCTTCACCTGTACGGAAAGAATGAAGGTAAATTAATTTCACCGTAATATTATTTTGACAAACTGCAGCGCAAGCTACGTCCACACTGTTGTTTTTCAAACGCATCTCTCAGCCTTGAATATTAATGAGATTTTATATGGGAGTTTTTACTTGTTAATTGTTGACGTCTCATAAATAGAGCATCTGGCTGTTTATGCTTTAAGGAGAGCAACAAATGTAAATGAGATTATTTATCTCCTCTGCCTCGTTTGGATGCTTTATCTGGGCTACACAAACCAAATGACTAATGTGTCAAAAGGCGAAACGCTTACAGGAATTGAGGAGCACTTTTTTTGACAAGCACTCCTCTGTTTTCACACATGGCTGATAGCAATTCTGGGAGCAGAGGGCGTGTTGAAGATGCTGTCCCCGTCGGCTCTGCTCCGATTGGCCACAAAGGGTTGGCACCAGGGGAGTGTAATGTCTGTCTGAGCTTTGTAAATAAATAACACAAGTTGGGGCCTAATTAGCCCAGCATGTAATATGGGTTTGTTTTGCTTATTTTGCCAAGCTGATGCTAGCTGAGAGATAACTGATTATTTGTGGTTCCCTTTTTCCTCATTGTACTGCACGTTCACAACAACAACAGGAAAGAGATGTCAACAGCTTCTGGATTGTTTGCATTCTCTGTTGTGAAGACTGAAGGATGCAGATTGCGTGGCTGTTTCTGAGTTCAAATCATTTTACTCCGGTAAATGTCTTGACTCAAGTTGCCATGACAAAAACTGCCATCATTTTAACAAATGTCTAGTTAAATAAAGTAAAATCAATGTAATGTGGGGTTTGGGTTTTGTTTAGTCTGTTCATGTCAAGTCAAGTCTGTTCTAGTCAAGTCTGTTCATGTCAAGTCAAGTCTGTTCTAGACAAGTCTGTTCATGTCAAGTCTAGTCTGTTCTAGACAAGTCTGTTCATGTCAAGTCAAGTCTCGGATTATGTTTGGATCACTGTAAATAAAACTGCACTTGGGTTCTCACTTCAACTCGCCTTCAGTGGATGATTCGTTACAATCAAGAAGAGTTCTGGAGTTGTATCACTTTAAACAGGGGAAATTGATCTTAAGCCAGCCTAAGTTTGCTGTTTTTTTGGACTGGTTTTAGCACTTCTTAGCTGGCCAGGCTGGGAGACCATCATTAAAGGTGCAGTCACATTTATAGCTGTCTGGCAAATTTTAAGGGCAAAATCCAGGTATTTGCCACGGGTTCACACGGATTCCCACACTCAAACCTTCAAACACAAACACTTCTGTGACAATAGAAATAAGAACAATGAAAATTAAACAAGCAAACAGTCACTGTAACCTTAATTAAAGCTTAATAAAGCAAAAAAAAAATAATCATTTATTCATCATTTCATCTGAATTTAAACTCTTGTGATATTTAGTCAGTCAGTTTTGAGGTTAACTGATCTAATTTTGTGTCTCTGGAATGATCTGTGACATTGCATTATGTAATGAATATTAACGTTTTTGTGTCCGTTTGTTAGAATTTGCACAGAAGGCCCCAAGTGGCATGTTGTTATTTAATACTTATTGTAATTCATTGAGTTATTATTCAGTAATTCCATGAGCTGGATTTCAGAAATCTTTGAAATAACTAAAACCCAATTAACTGAGTGAAATCATTCAACTTCAATTCACAGTGTTGCAACATGTTCATTTAAAATATGGGGGATTAAATATTTATATATTCATATACCTGTATATAAGTCATAGAATAAACAAAGAATGATAAAAAATAATTTAAATATTCTGTAAAAGTTTAGCGGGGATCAGGTAGGAGCAAGAATAATTTTAAATAATTTAAATTTTATGAAAAATTTACAAAAGTTATTTACTTTCATTAATAGCACATTGACTGAAGCATCAGGATGAAGGATCATCATCCTGCACATGCCAAACATATACACTACATATACACATCTAAATATGTCAAAATTTAAAAGTAAATGCACATTGTTCTTAAGGAGGACATCATCCCAAGATGCTTTTCTTGTGTTCCTCAAAGTTAAGAGTAAACCAAAGAACTGCGATAAGCAAGTAAACTATTTACTTGAGCTAAGCATAATTTTTTTACAGTGCCCTGTGACTCCTGGAATGCCTGAATTTGTCACGGTTCATGGGTCTGTGCGTTCGTCTTGCGTCTCTGTCTGGTGTGTGTATGTCCGTTACCTAGTAACCTCAGCTGGCGGTCTAATCATGCCTATATATTGGCTGGCGTTTCAGTGTGTGTTGTCGGTTCGTTAACTTATGTCCTGTCTCTCTGTCAGCTCTCCGTTTGTTCCAGATCTCGTCCAGCCTATTTGGGATTGTTCCGCAGTCCTTGGAATCACCTGCACTGGGTTGGAGACTCTTCACTGTTACAAGAGCATGCTGACTGATATTCGCTGAGGCTCATGTTTGCGGTCATTTTCCAGCTGTTCTCTCTGTTTATTGTTTCTCAATAAACCTCGTTGCACTCGCACTTGGATCTCGAGACTCCTCATTGTGACAGAATTGGTCTTCTTAAGAAGCTGAGATTTAGTCTCTGCACCAATAATGATTGTCAAAGAGAAACAAAGAATGAGTAAGAAGAAAGTAATTTACTAAAATAGAAAAGTAATTTGTACGGGATGTGTGTATGGGTCAAATAGACATTTCTTCTTTTCATCTTGTGTCTTAACAGTAGGACCTCTATGTTTATTTCTTCCTTTGATTATGGCAAATTGAATGCAAGGATTACTTATGGGTAATCTTTTATCAGCAGTGTGGTCAAGGATTATAGCAAGTTCAGCATTCAGTAGAGCTGGTTATTGCTCGTCTTTTTGCTTCAGAACCCAACTGGAACGGCTGTAATCCTCTTTAGAAACCATGTATGCGAGGTTTAAAAGCGTGGATCCATGATAGTTTGGCAGCCATATTAAATAATAGAACACTCTCCTGTCATGAAAATTGTGGTCCGGTCAGGATTTTTTCAGCTGGATTTGAAACCCTCCTCTCATTGTGTTGCTATCATGTCTACACTGACTGCTCCTGATTCACTGAAGGAATTTAATTCAGCTCACATAGCGTTGTGTAGATCTGCCTGCACTGCACTTTCTATTGGAGCGCTTCGCTCTAATTGCAAAGCAAAAAAACGAAAGAATCACACAACTTTTATGTTATAAGTGGTTATGTCAATGATATACAAGGAAAACGATAGCTGTCAAATAGCATTCAGCTTGCCGTGATAGATCTTCCTCACAGATAAAGTGAAATTAAAAATAAAAACCACCCACCAACAAGGAGGCAGTAAACATCAATCACAGCAGCAGCAACATCTGGAGTTGGCAGGCCTCTACAGAGTTCTGCATGTCCCATTAATCCCTTCAAATTCCCCCAAATTCTGGGTATTTGGGAGAATAATGGAGTTTCAAGAGCACTTTGATATTTTAGAGCATATTTGTACAGCTATAACAGGGAGTTATACTATATATACTATAACTGTCTTTGCATGCCTGTTCAAGAGATTTGGTTTTGGATAGGAACATGTTCCTATTAAATTTAAGAGACTATAAAATAATCCCTAGCAATATTTATCATGATCGTAGTTGTAAATGCAACAGAGTGTCATGTTTTCTTTAATTAAAAGAAAATATTTCCCTTCATAAATAAAATCACTTCTAAGAGACATTGTCTAGCAAGTGTTTGCTTGTAATAAGCCATTTATTATTATTATTATTATTATTATTATGGCGCAAACAGTCCCAGATGGTGTGCAAATCAGTACTTTACATGCTCTGTGTTGCATCGGAAAACACAAACAACAAAATATCAGGTGAATCAGCAAAAAGAAACAGGGAGGTGAAAAAAATTTCCATTTCCATTTACCTACACATGTAAACCATTAATTGTTCACATAATTGTTCACTACTGTGTCACAAAAAAAAATAAAGAAAAAATAAAACAAAAATACAAAAATAAAAAAAAATACAAATTAGAAAAAAAACATATTTTGAAGTCAGAAATATTGGAGTCACGAATGAAATGTGAATTACTGTTTTTAAATATTGTAACATGGCAACTATGTATTCAAATAAAAATGTTAGACCACCAAAATTCCCTCAAATGTTGCTCCAACTGTCCAACACAAAGCTGTCAGAACAGTTTCATACCGATCTGTTGATGATTTAAAATGTTTGAGTTCCCAGCATGCATTGCAACATATAAATTAGTAATAAAATTTGAGTTTTATAATCAGATAACTACTGCAGAATGTGTGTGTTTGTGTTGTCAGTACTGGCATATGTCTGGGCTACAGCAGTATATGAATTGTATACATTAATATTTATATATACTTTATTGGCTGAAAAATACATTTTGCATTTAATCAATGAACAAAAGAACAAATGAGAAAAAAAATCAGAACTATACTTAATACAGTGCAAATGTAAGCTGTTTTTACAGTCATTATACAGTTAATTATACAATTAATTTGCATTCAAACATGTTAAAAATGCATTGTATTCTGTACAAAATAAAGAAAAGCTGCACAAGAACAATTAAATCAGCAAATCAAAACAGCTTATTAGAAGTGCATGGTTACTCAATAGGGGCTATTCAGTTTTCAGCAAAATTCAGATACGTCTACATTGCAGTTCTCAGCCGTTAGATACAGTTACAACCCCCTTATATGCTGGCCAAGAAAACTTTGAATGCATAGACTACAATTATTCATGTCTGCCTGTGTATCTGTAAAAACTACCAACAATCAAACCAAATCAACAGTCCTGCCCTCAACAGAGTAAAAGCAGATGTCTTTACAGACAACACACACATTCCGCAGTAATTATTTGATTTGAGCATAAAACTCTATAATTATTATTAAAAGGTATGACAAGAGAAACAGAGTACCTAATCGAGCATGTTGAGTATGCTCAGTCTAAATGAGGTATGACTAAACGTCTCCTTGGATATATAAAAGCGGCATTTGCCGAACCTCGCAGAAGATAAAAAGCATGACGTTGTGCGGTACATTTCTGGAGGATGCAGGGCCGTGCTGCAGCGTGCCAGTTACATAAACACAGTAATCAGTAAAAAGTGGGTGCCAAAATAAAATCTATATGATGCTTTGACATGCTGTGACTAAAATGGATTTCTTAAATGAGGTGAGTGTTTCACAAGCTCATCCTCTTCATCACCGCAAATAAAGGCTGATGTTTGATTTCAGCAAGTCAATGCCAAATCACACGGGATCAATCAAGACTAACGGGCAAATGAGAACCCATTTGTAAGTCGTTCAAAGCTCCTCGCCATCTGAATTTCTTGAGAAATAATGGACGTATCCCTGCACCTGAGAACTCAGATGTAGCAAAACCGCCTTCGCTGTGCTCTTTCTTCCATGGCAACAAAAGAAAGCAAAAATAGACACGGTGATCAAAACCACATCTGGAATTGGCACCAGGAGAAAGAAATCAGCATTATAAGATAAAGAAAGAAGGAAAAAAGACAGTAATTTTGTTGTTTGTAAAAGCACAGCGCACTCTCGAACACGTATCATGTATCACGTAGATGCTCTACATCACCCGGGGTCACTTACGCTCCTGCCGCATGAGCTTCACGGCAGGTTCCATCAAAGTTTAAAGGGGTCATATGATGCGATTTCAATTTTTCCTTTCTGCATAAACACATTTCATTACACCAAATACACAAAATAATGTTCTTTTTAGCAGCATCATATGACCCCTTTAAAACCCGCCTAGTTTGTAGGTGGCTTGGAAGAGAGGGAGAGACAGGTGGATGGTGATTTTTTGCCATTGCAGGAGAGGGATGGTGAGAAAGTAGAATTCAGACAGAGAAGGTGGTCAAACGGAGTCCATCCCTCCGCCCATCCGCTTTTCGAGCTTTAAAGTAGGTCGCACGTTTCGCCACACTTTGTGCTGAGAAATCTAACAAAATCAGCATACAACGTCCCCTCTGCCGTTAAAAGCAGAGTATGACGATGGTTTTAAAAATGAATGGAAATGCAGAGTCCTCTGAATGCCAATTAAACCTCCAGAGGTCTGTCCTCAGAGACCCTCAAAACAATGAAATGCACAAAATTATTCTGGATAAAACAGATATGCATGATATCCAAACACTTAGATGTGTTGCATTAGTCACCTCGAGCTTCAATGCATAGCAAATCTGGTTATATTATAGTTCTTGAATCAGTTTTTTTAATTTATTTTCCCCTAAGGTCCACTTATAATGTTTTTGCATACTCTTTCCACCCCCTCTCTGACCCTTATGAATATCATATAAATATCATGAAATAAAACCCACCCGTCCCATATTCCACCATGGGAAATTTGGCCCAAGACTGAAATGATCAGAGAGCTTGTCAAAAATAAATTTTAGACTCTTGCTTCTAACATTCAGCAGTGCAGTATGCAGAGAAGTAGGTGCCACACAACCAGGAATTTAGTCATATTTTACTCAGACTTGTTAGTTCTTCTAGTGTTTTGGACTAATAGCATGTACCTTTGGGGATTAAAAGCCATGACCTTAGTATTTCCAGCGCTATGCTTTAGTCTTTGAACTACAGGAACGTTGTACGTATTACCTCACGTGACTAAACAGGTTTCTGATCACTGACTTTGTATAAATGTGTTAACATTAATTTATATTAATTAATGCTGGCCGGGACTCTAAATTGCCTAAAATGTCAGGGTTTTGGCTCTGTTGTCCTATTGATGTGCTCACTACAGTCCTCATATGAGTATTTGCATTGCTTTGACCATTCTCTGTAGATCCTACCTTCTCGCACACCACAATTGGTCGATTATGTACAATGCCTGCACGGCATTGGTCAAACAACTTTTTTGTCATCACCTTTAGCAGGTATGAAAACAGGAAAACAAAACCAAAACCTGTATATTTTAGGCTTTAGGCAATTAGAAATCCCATACATCTATATCTATATCTATATATCTATATATATATATATATATCTATATCTATATATCTATATATATATATATATATATATATATAATTTTTTCATGTCATTAATAAATTTGCTTTAATCTAACTTTTTTAATTTTTTAGTCCATAACAGTGTGACACAGAAGTTCTTCCATTTGCCAGTCTCACAGAGAAACTGGGTTTAAGCTGTAATTGAGAGCCAGAGCCCTGTTGTGTTTGTCATGCCAATCACAGCCATCTGCTGGGAGCTGGCTGGGAGGGACACCCATTACTGCAGACACTTGTGCAAATCACAAAGTGCCCTGCAATCCAGCTGAGCACCACCGGAGAATGAACAGAGCATGGCAAGTGTTTAGCCGGGTAGTGCAACACAAAATCACAGCAATATAACACACAGGTGTTATAGAACTTTTTCCACATGCTCATGAACAAGTTCTGAAAGCGTCTGTTGAATGTCTCTGAAAATATTTTTCCTAAAACATTTGCAGAAAAATGGAGAACCTGTATGTATATTTTTGTATTTACAGCAGATAGGGATGCACCGATACCACTTTTTCCAGTACTCGCCCGATACCGATACTTTTATTATTGGTACTTGCCGACACCGAGTACCGATACCAATATTTTAATTGCATTTGTACATTTTTTAAATATTGGGTACAGAAAGCAAAAGAGTATGTATAATGTTAGTTGGTTAACTTCATTTATCAAATAGATAGTCAAATCAAAATTTATTCAGACACCTTCAACATTTCTCACATTATCACAGTTTATTCCCTATAGTTTAGAAAATGACAAGAACTCAGAGTTAAACTGTTTTTCTCTCTCTCTATGGTAGCCTACATCATCTTTAATTTAACAGCATTAGAGCTGCTCTATTGCAGCGGCTTAGTACTGTAATCATGTGATTTGCTGTAAAAATGCAGGGAACCACTCGCTATAAATCTCCTAACTGTGATATTTTCATAAATAGAAGTCGTGTTTTTTTCATCTGAAACGTCCAGCGATTTCTTTTCCAAAGCCACTCATATAAGCAGAAACACGCATGAAGCAAGCAAAACGCGCAACGCGGGAATGAGAGGGACAAGTACAGTACAGCCTAGCGCATTTCACACAGGCTGTTAGTTTCACTTTCGCCAGAAAGTCGTGTATTCTTAAGGGTGAAAATAAATGACGTTTATAGTGAACGCTGTGTGGTATCGGCGTTTGGTATCGGGGCATTTTTAACGAGTACAGGAACTCAGTATCGGGCCCGATACCGATACCAGTATCGGTATTGGCGCATCCCTAATAGTAGATGCAGGTAGGAATAGGAGAGATTTGAATCTATGTGTGTATAGCCTGCCTAGATATTGCTATTGGAGCGACGGCATCTCATCAAACCTGGTCTCATTACTCACAGCATCATTATCTGAGCACTCACACCCTAACTATTAGCTTTATGTCAACTCAACCAGATATGTGACTCTGTGTAATGACAAATTTGCATCATAAAACACTGCCATTTCTAGGGATGTACTGGTGGTCAATGGTCTTGAGGTTGACTAGTTTATCTATTTTTTTATTTATTTATTTAACATTTTAATTAGTGTGCAGATGGCTTGCTGTGCTTTCACTATTAGACAGTTGCACAGTAAAAACCTCTTGGGAGAAGGTGCATCTTTAAATGAAAGTTAAAGTCACGTGACGTGTAGCCAAGTATGGTGTCCCATACTCGGAATTTGTGCTCTTAATTTAACCCATCCAAGTGCACACACACAAAGTGACTAGTGGACACACACCGTGAACACACACCTGGAGCAGAGGGCAGCCATTTTCGTTGCGATGCCCGAGGAGCAGTTGGGGGTTCGGTGCCTTGCTTAAGGGTCTCACCTCAGTCATGGTATTGAAGGGGGAAGAGGGTGCTGTTCATTCACTCCCCCCCACCAACAGTCCCTGCCAGTACCGAGACTCAAACCCATGACCTATGGGTTACAAGGTCGACTCTCTAACCATTAAGCCACGACTGCCCCCTTTTCCCCGTTTCAGAAGTATGCCCTGCTGCTACAGCCATACACATTCAGACAGATGCCCTTGTGTTTTTTAATCGTCTCACCAGTTTTGTTTAAGACACAAATGTTGTGATTAGGATGCAGTGTCAAGTTAGAAATAATGTGGCGTTTAAAATTAATGCACTCTATTCACCTGTTTTTGAATGCAAGAATATGTTTGATGTAAAGAGCAGGTGAATCCGAAACCAGCTTAGTTTTACATACTACAGGTCAAAAGATTAGAATAATTATGATTTGTTTTTTAAATGTTTTTGTCTTTTATGCTCGTCAAGACTGCATTTATTTGATAAGAAATACAGTAAAAACAGTAATATTGTGAAATATTATTACAATTTAAAATAACCATTTTCTATTTGAATAGATTTAAAATGTAATTTATTAATGTGATGCAAAGCTGAATTTACTCCAGTCTTCAATGTTACATGGTCCTTCAAAAATCATTCTAATCTGCTGATTTGCTGCTCAAAAAACATTTCTTATTATAGTGGTATGTAACAAGTTTATACTTATTTAAGTGAACACATTTATTTGTAAGGAAAACTTCTTTAACAAACGGGAGAAAATGCTGAATGCAACTTTAAGACTGATTAGTCGACTAGTTGACTTTGATGTTATGTTGTTTTGCACGCCCCTTTCTAAACCTCAGTACTGGAAGTAGCCTGAACACCCATGTCGACACTTTGTCCTCCCGACTGAAGTACCACCGCTGTGCCGTAAACGAGATGTGACGAGGCCTGGTGAGAGGTGTCTGCACAATCTGTCTTACCATATTGTCTTGCTCACCTTGTACTGATGAAGTTTTGACGGAGCACAAACTCTCCTTCAAATAACAGAGCCTCCGCCTGGAAATGCAACTCCAGCAAAATTCATCAAATTACAGACACAGATGAACAGTTTTAGAGGTGAGGAGTAATTCCATTTTCATCTCAGAAAAGCTGATAATGAAATCTTACAGATGTCAAGGGTTTCCTCCACATCACGTCATAATTATTTGAGGAAACTGCAAGCCACACAGTATTCACATGGCTTCGTGATGCCTTTTTTTCCCTCTTCTTCTCTAATTTTTTTTACAGTGCTGCCATTTTAATGTGTTAATTTACGGGGTTAATTATAAAATAATAATAAAAATAATAATAACAATAACAATGTGATAAAAAATTAACACAATTAGTCAGGCACCTAGACCTATGCATTCATTCTTTAACATGTTTTTCCTACCATCTGAGCTATTCAAGCTTGAAGTGTGAATCCCTGAAACAAATTTAAATGTTGAATGATTTTTTATTTAGTGTGGCATCTTAAAACCACTTAAAAAGTAAGCCATGAGCCAAAACAAAACAAAACAAAAAACTGTGCAGACAATGTGATACAGAAAACATCTCGGTTATGTATGGTAACACTCGTTCACTGATGAAGGGAACGGAGACATTGTGTTTAAGTTTCGGACACTAGGGGTCGCTCTTGGGAGCCCAGACACCTCTGACTTAATTGAGAAAAGGACAATGAAATGAAATGACCAGGAGGGCACAGATGTTGACAAGCCAGCGTGTCACAACCAAATGCACCTCTCGTCCTTGTAACCTTCCAACGCCCAAGACTTATGACCTCGCTTTCCAACATCCAGGAGAGCCGCCAAGAAGGTGGAGGTCACCTCAGCCGGAGCCTTTTCTCATTTTGTTAGGAAAACAGAATAATTAATGGCTGAAAGTCCTGGTAGTTAACGCCGGGAAAGCGTCGGGAAAGGACACTACGGAGGTCACATCCTACCCAAAGGAGATGGAGTTGTGACATGTGATGGAAGCGAACACCGCCCTGGTGGTTGATGTGTACAATCATCTTTGTGTTGTCCATCTGGACTAATACGTACTTGCATTGGATCAGCAGTCGAAACCTCCTCAAGGCCAAAAGCACCGTCAACAACTCCAAGCAGTTGATATGCCAATGCAGCCAGGGGCTCGTCTGCATTCTGCCATTGCATACTACGCCCCAGTGTTGGAAGCATCTGTTGTAACAACAATGCATCTGGAAACCTGTTCTAAGGGCACTCCTGCCCATAGAAACGAGATGTCCTTCCAAGGGCTAAAAGTGCGGCGACACTCTGGTGTGATGTTCACAAGATGTGTGCTTTGGCGCCATGCCGGACTTGGGTATGAAGCCGGTGATGAAGTGGTCTCATATGCATCAGTCCCAGTGGTGTGACTGCGGCTGAGGATGCCATATGCCCCCAGGAGCCCCTGCCCCTTTAATCGCCACTGGTAAAGTGCCCTTTCATAACGCCACTTCTCCCCTGCCCCTCCAGAGGTCTGTGCACACCACTGCTTGGAAGGATCGACACAAGAAAGTATGCAAAACCAATCTTGGTTTCTGACACATGTTAGCATGTGTTTGAGGGCAAACATTCTGAATGGGAGCTTGTTAAGGGCCTTGTTCAATACCCTCAGGTCCATGATTGGTCTGAGCCCACCACCCTTCTTGGGTACAATGAAATAGGGGCTGTAAAACCCCTTCTTCATCTCAGGTTGGGGGACAAGCCCTTCGCCAGAAGGGAAGTGACTTCCACTCAAAGAACAGCAGCATTCTCGCCTTGCATTAGGGGAACAGATTGCCACTGAACTTCGACAGACGCCTGGCGAACTGAATCGCATAGCCGAGCCGAATGGTTCTGGACAGGCCCTGGACAGGAGTCTCGGCTGACCCTGCCAAGTGGCAGCGTTTTGCGGGCAAAGATGCACCGGAATCGTCCTCTCCACCTAGGGCACCTCCGTATACCTCCTCGCTGGACCCCCATCGAGGGCAGTGAGGATGGAGCCAGGAATCGGAATCAAAATTGAATGGCCCTGAGACGAGCTCTCAAACAAATCCAGAAGCTCAACTGGAGGACATGAAGAGTGGGAGGAATAAGAAGCCTGAGGGGATTCCCTCGGCAGAACCATTCTCACTTCACTGGGCTCTTCCCCGGCGCACATCATTGCAGCCTCATACTCGGAAGTAGAAGGACTGGAAAGGGAAGCGGCTGGGGTGACTCGGTGTCCTTCGGCAAAGAACCCGAACCACGAGTGCAACGTACCTATGGACAGGTCCTAGCAAGCGGGGCATAAACCATCCACGAATGCTGCTTCAGCCTGAGCATGGCCCAAACACTGAATGCAGAAATCATGCCGGACATAAGGAGAGACATGGAAACTGGAACCAGAAGAACACGGGTGGAAAGGCATGATGTAAACACACAATTCCGACCGTGAAGCTCTTTCAGAGAACTTGCTCTTTTAGGATGAAAATCACCATTGAAGCACCCAGGTCTCTCCTCATACTCTGTGTATGAGAAGGGAGAGACCGCTGCCTGTTCCGTAGATCCAACGACAAGGAGATCAATAGGTGAGCAAATGCTATGCTGGCCTATTTATACCGGGGTGTGGCCAGCTATGCAAATTTTGCTTGCCAATTTCAATGGCCTTTTCTCAATGATGTCAGAGATGTCTGGGCTCCCAAGAGCGACCCCTAATGTCAGAAACTTTGACACAATGTCGAAGTGACCGACTGAAAGGGAACTAAATAAACAATATAACCGGTTATTGTAATGCTTACTCAATAATTTAGTGATCTTTGTAAGGTCAACCCAACTGGCCCAACGAAGGTATCCAATGGTGGCTGAAGGTTTCCTGAAGGTCTTTTTGGTGCGCAAAGTAATTCGATTTCAATTAAACTCTAAGCTGACTCATACTCGCCAGTATTGGTTATTAGACAGAGGTAATTGACTAATACTTTAGATGCTATGCTTGCTCGTTCTAAAAGTACTTGTGTTTAGTCCCCATAGATCAGTACACACTTGAATAAAGGAACATTATCTCTAGTCAGAGGTCACGACCACCACTAAGATATAAGCCGACCAACATTACTTTCTCTGATAGAAGCTTTGGTTTGGTTGTGCCATTGATTCCCATGTACACAAATCAGAATAAAATAAAATGTAACAATTTATTATCAGTCAAGTAAATATGTATTATTACATAGCCAATTCAGAGATATCAAATCAAATCAATACAAAACATCAAATTCTGAAAGATAAATCTAAGAGTAAAGGATGCATACCTGACTTGAGAAAAATATATATTATAGAGTATGTGTCACGCCCCTGGACTCTATCTGTTTGTTTTTCCCTCTCCATGTGCCTGCCCTGACCTAGTTTTCCTATGTTGATTGTTCATTAGTTCCAGGTGGTTCTCGTTATTCCCGTTATTAGTCTCATAATTTAAGCCCTGTGTGTTTCCTAGTTTCTTCGTCTGGTATTGAATGTGCGTCTTTCCCCGCTACGTGTGTGTTCCTGGTTCCATTGATGTTAATTAAAGTCTGTTTGTTTGAAGTCTAGTCCACGTCTACTCGTTCCTCGCTTCGTGCTCCTCACAGTAGCAAATCGTGGCAGTGTGTGGACACACTCCACACTATGGGCTCATCTGGCTACAAAATCGCCTCGATCTTCTTGCAACATTCACTTAAGTACTCAGACCAAGACAAACATCCTAACATTAACTACCAATTGGAATTTGTATTGATCAAGTATAGTTTACACCTTTTGGGGACAGATGGTAATTTGCATGAAAGACACTGGGAAAGGACACACCCTCTACAGTGAGCAAAATATCTCTAAACTCTTAGGATCTGAATGACCTTTTAGTCTACTTCTTGTAAGATTGAGACCATTGTACCAGTCATATGGAGACAATTAAAATGATACAAAACAGGACTGTGAATATCACTTGCATTCATGTAGAACATTATATTTTGCTATTGACCATTCTGAGTGAGCTACGTGAAGGGAGATAGGTGAGGGGAAGGAAGTGGATGAAAAAAATAGGTGAGAAAGAGTTTTTCCCGCATCCTCTCTCAGTGAGATGTCGAAACGGATGTCTGTATGTTAATACACTTTGTGTGTTGTCCGTATCTCAGAAGATCAAAGTGTCTGAGGTTCTTTAAATCTTACATCTGCCACAATATTGTCTTTGAATTATCTTAATTTGGGGGCTTTTCTCAGAAAACGTTTATGTACTGCGTGCAATTAGTTTGATGAATAGCCATATTACATATAATTATTTTGATTTAAATTCTTAGTCGAATTGACAACACATTTGTTCAAGTATATTTCAAACTCAGTAATGGTTTCACATAGTTAACCCTTTTCTAAACTGCCATATGAATTAATAGCTAATCCATGTGGAAAACGCAAAGCTGCTGGACAAAGTGTGCCAGGATCTTAACAAGCCATTACTGTAAGGATTTCAGGAGTGTCTCAAAGCAAACATCTCTCTCAGAGACAAGACATGAATTTACGCAAGACCTCACCCAGCACTTCCACTTATAATTTCTGTGCAGAGCAAAGGTAAACCATGCATGGAGCTTTTTACTTTCATTAAGCTGTTTCAGCTGGTAAAGGACATGGACCATCTACATAGAGGGCATCCTGACATAACTGAACACATCCGTGAATGAACCCAGCTGCGTCTTTATGGATACATTGTGTTCCATCATGTAAGCAATACGCCCCAGGTGAAAAGGCACTAAGAGGAGAGCTCCTACACAAAGGTAATGTCTGTCCAAGAACAGATGTAATGGAATGGAAACATGGCAATCCGAGGTGTATGTTTTAACGGTTTGTCAAGGGAACCAGGATTATATCATACACGCACACACACACATTTGGGTTTCCATGTTTTATGGGGACATTCCATAGACGTAATGGATTTTATACTGTACAAACTGTATTTTCTATCCCTTTACCCGAACCCTACTCCTACACTCCCGAACCTACCCCTCACACAAAGCTTTCTGTTATTTTAGATTTCCTAAAAAGATAATTCTTTATGATTTATTCAGCTTTACTCATGGGGACCAAAAAAAAAAAAAACATACAAATCCTCACAAAGTCAAAATGTACTGATATTTACTGAGGACATTTGGTCCCCATAATGTAGGGAACACCAGGTACAAACACACATATATATATACATATACATTGCCACAGTTCTTCTAGATTTAGTCTACCTCAGTTTTTTTCTGTTTCTTCATGCAATCCCAGAGCAACTCTTTGCACTAAGAATTTTCATGAATACGGGCCCTGGTTATTGCAGAATCAATCAATCAATCAATCAATCAATCAATCAATCAATCAATCAAAGATTTCTGGACACCACTCCACTATACATTGTATGTGTTTAATGAAAACTCCAGGTTGTCTACAACTTAATATGCATGAATAACATCTGTGACATTTTCCTTGCCCTCAATGTGTATGAATGAACTGGAAACATTAAAACATTTAAATAAATGTTTAGGAGGGACAGCGCAATGCATAAACATTTAAATGTCGCACTGTTTTGAAATCATAGCCATAGCACTAACACATGTTATCCTGGGACTGATGTTACAGAATCACTTTCCAATCCTGTCTGAGCAAACTTATATCCAATATTTCAATTAAGGTCATGACATTTGGTGTCAGTGCACATATTTAAAATAATATTTATATATACTAATATCATTAACAACTAACGTGAGTTACGTAATCACATTACGTTTTTCAAGTAACTAGTAAAGTAACGCATTACTTTTAAATGTAAAATAAAATGGCTGAGTTACTTTTTCAAATAAGCAATGCAAGTTACTTTGTTTTCCCATTTATTCACTGACACTTCTCCTGTCCCCGTGTTGGGAGAAATTGGAAATAAGGTTCAGAGGCAGAGGTACTTCCTCCAGCCTGAGGCTTATTAATGTAACTTTTGGTGTGAAAGGGCCAAAACATAACTTTGGAATTTTTTTTTTTTTTTTTTTTTGTTAAAAATTAATAAGCAAGCCAGGCTCAGGTGACACAAAGTAATGCAAAAGTAACCCAATGCATTACTTTCCATAAAACTTAACACAATTAGATACTTTTTTATGGAGAAATGCAATGTTGTAATGCATTACTTTTGAAAGTAACTTTCCCCAATAATATTTATATGTAATATACATTCATTTATTTTGCTTAAGAATTTATATCAAAACAAAATATAAGCCTTATATTTCTGCTTTTAAGTCCTTTGTTGTTTCCACTGTATGTAAGTGGCTACTAAGTGACATTTAAAAATGTATGAGTGTTGAATTAGATAAAATATCAAACCAGCTGGCATTTATTTGAAAGAATGGTAGCCAATCACACTTTTAAAGTAAAACTTCTCATAAAAAATAAGTTTCCTAGGTTTTAAATGATAACAATATGTAAAAACTCAGCCGAAAGGACGAGTCTACATTATTTCCTGCATGCCACAAATGCTGCCCACATCTATTAAGTAGTTCTCGGTCTGTACTAACACAAGGCCTCACTATTGTTGAGTGCTAATGATGAATAGCTCACTTGCAGGGTCCGTGTTGTCTCCTTGTTCAATGTTATCTGCAATTTTTCTGAGATGTTCATTGCGCACCCCACACTCGTCCACTCTCATTGTGTCTCACTTGAGATAATGTCACTGGAAGGGCATGAGGAGCACTTTCATCCCTCTCCACTCTATGGCCGCTCTCCGCTTTTTATCAAGCACACAAGCAGAAATGGAGAAGCATGCTGAAAGGTTATCGCTGGCCTTCAAAGATCAGTATCAAAGACAACACCTTAAGGATACAACCAGCCGAGAAAAAAAAATAAAAATGTGACAAGGAACTATACTTGACAAAAAGACAAGATGTGGCAAAGTAAAGCACAGCTGCAGTGAGAAAAATCAAGAAACTAAACAACACCAACAAAAAAGCCTATTGTACCATAAGTTATCAGAAGTATTTCTGAGGACTGCTGTGAAGGCAGTAAACAATGCCCTCAAACCCTGACTAAACTGTGCTATTTCTCTGAACCTTGAAACAAAATGTCTCTCAGGAGATGTGCAGACGAAAGAAAACAGAGCTCATTTGATTTAGAGCACAGTGGTGCAGAGGAAAGACTTGAAAGACATACATTTACCAGAGTGAGGCAGGGCTTGCCCCGGCACACTGTAAATAATCTGACACTGACAGGAGCTACAGCAAGGGCAGTCACAGATACATGAGTTTCACAATTTGAGTTGAATTACTGAAATAAATGAACTTTTCCACGACATTCTAATTTATTGAGATGCACCTGTACTCACTTACTATGCTATTTTCTTCAGGAAAAGTATGATTTTCAACTGTACACGAAAAAGAAAATACAGTATATATATATATATATATATATATATATATAATCAGTAAGTCATGGCAACATATTACTTTAACTCATCTAAATTAATTACAATTAATTTTTTTAAGGATTCAACTATTTTTTTTGTCAGTTTAATATAATTTATGTTCAAATGACTTGTACAGGCAATTTAATTATACCTAATTTAAGGTACCAACTGAAAGTAGGCGGATTTCTTTATTTTTTTTATTTTTACAGTGGATTTTTTTTTCAGCGTTGTCAAATATGTTAATTCCTGTTGGACTTAATACATGTTTATATATATATTTTCAGTATGTTTGAATATTAAGTTTTATCTGTTGCATTTTTTTCACGTTGTGCATTATCATCAATTAAAATTATGTGAAATTTCAATTATATTTCATCTTTAAATTTAAAGCATATATTTATCAAAAGACAATAAAAAAAGTGTTAATTCTGAATAGGTAATGTTACTTACAGTAAGTATTATTTTGAGGATTTTTTTTCTATGTGAATACTAGTAAACCTGGAAACTTTTTCCTTAAAAAAAAAAAAAAAATCTACTTACAGTTTTATTTGCAATGTAATTCACAACAAATGAACAGTGACTATAAAACAGGCTACATTTTTAACATAATATAAAATTGTAACTATAGCCACTGTATCTTTAGTGACTTTCAAACGTTTTTTTTTCGTTCTGCTTTTACCTACAGTAGGTAATTTAATGTGTAAATCTTTCACTTAAGAACATTTTGGCTTGCTACTAAGATTTTAACACCCACACTTAAAGTATACTTACACACAAAGTATACTTAAACTATACTTAAAGTACAATTTCTTAATATTTTTTTGGAATCCAAACTGTGGGATTTAATTCTGAAAACTTGTTTTACAGGGAGCATTATCAGATTTTCCTCGATTTAATTTTTCCTTTCTCCTCCCAAACATCCAACATTCTCAAGCAAATGTTCTCAAAAATCATTATAGCTGTTAAACAAACGTGTCAAACACAGTCAAAGCCAAGACTAGTCTATGCAGGAAAAAAATAAAATTTAGGAAGTAAGCAAAATGTGAAGAGGATAGAAAGCAGAGGCATGTTGATTTATATTGTAACTTAGTTTATAGAATTAACCAAACCACATTGCAAAATGCACAAAGATTTAGATAATAATATCTTTGCCAATAAATAAATTGTGTACTAAATGTCTTAAAGTGCACTCATAACTACCTGTGCTAAATGAAATGCCCTAAAGAGTAAATAATACTAACAATATGCTATTCCACTATAATACTATATAACACAAATACATGCTTTTGTACATCCATTAAATATAACAGTGAAAATGGACCAAATATGGATGTTTACAGAGCTAGCCAGACAGCCCACATAACTATGGGTTTGACTGATGTGATGTCAGGCTGTGTTATGACATCTCACATAACACTGATCAAAGGTCAGCTGTATGACAGCACTATTATTACCATCACAAATTGTCATTATCTCTCATGACTATTGACAACATCTGTTATAGTCAGCATAAAACAGCCTCATGACTAAGGATTTGAGTACACGTAAAAGCCAAATGCTTGACAGCTATAATATAATGATTAAGTTGTCACAGATGGTTTGTGCTCCAAATGTTGTATTATTTATGCATTTTTTTAAGGAATACTCGAGCTGACAGTAGGTTGCTTACAAATTACTGACCACATCCTTAATTTTCTCAAATGTTATCAAGTGTTATATTAAACATTTCCGGCAGGGCCAGTCCAATACCTGTTCTTGTAAGGGCACAAATCAATTTTAGTGCCCTGACTGCAAGCTGTCATGGATAAAATAAAGGACTCAAGTCAGCTCAAGGTAACATACCATAAATCTTTGACAGCT
Organism: Sinocyclocheilus anshuiensis; assembly: GCF_001515605.1. NCBI lineage: Eukaryota > Metazoa > Chordata > Actinopteri > Cypriniformes > Cyprinidae > Sinocyclocheilus > Sinocyclocheilus anshuiensis. Next base: position 1,125,617 of record NW_015555781.1, on the reverse strand, counting down.
ATAATAGAAACATAGACTGTTGTGGAAACACATACTGTACATTGTATGAGGGGAGAAAAAAAAAAAAAGAAGAAAGCTTTCCTGCAATAAAATTAAGCTTGCCCTTCTGGTTCCTGACATGCTCAGACATGCTCCAAGTTCCCTGCATTTAACGGTTTACACATACTGTGGATTCCAATATGTTCGCTAAAGTAAAAGGGAGGAGGATAGAGGCAGCCAAGCATTTTATAAGCTGAGCAAATGGCTCTGCCACATTTAGAGCGCTGGAAAAGTTAGTAAGAGCACTATGAAGTTGGCAGCAGTACTTAAACCTACCAATGTCTCTGTTTTTTTATATTTCAGCTGAGCCACCGGCTAAATCGATTTAGCCTGACATGTGATGTACTTGTGCCAAACCTTGTAAGAATGGTCTTCGGACACTCATTGAATAATAGAGGTATTTTTTAAACCGAGCGAGAGTTTCCTCGCCTGATTTTCGAGGGAGTTTGGGCCCATGTGACAAATTTAGAACTGAATTTGAAATGTCCGTGTCACAAGCACTGACATATTTAAGCATAAATCAAGCTATAAATATGGCACATGTTTCCTGTGTCAGCGCGAACGCATTCATTTATGTTGCTGGTGTCAATCTGAGATCCGAATGACTGACACAGTGACAGAATACACTTTATTAAACGATTAAATCTCTGGCTGCCGGTATATGACTCTGAACGATCATTCAACTATTCAGTAAATCACAAACATCTGCTCTTTGCATGTGCCACATGAGATAAAGAGATTAAGAGGCTGAGAGAGTTGGAGACAATATTTACACATGCAGGCGTGCTGAAAGTGCTGCAATGTAATTATGAAAATGACTGAATCGCACATAAAAAGACATTTTTATGGGCCAAATCTAAAGGTATTGAGAGCGCTTCTAATTTGTGCTTCAGTTATGCCTTATGCTTCACATTATTTAATGAGTGCCATGTGCATATAATTACCATAATTGGTAACATCTTCAGACAGGATTTTAACTGTATTAACATTCATTATACATATTCAGCGTATGCAAAATACCAGTCATGGCAAATTATGGTTATTTGCATGTTGTGCTATAAAACATGCAGAAAGCTGGAACAAAAAGCAAGGTAAAATAAAACAAAAATGCAAGTAAAAGAAAAGGAGACAGAATTTGAAATTCATATAATCCAATTGTTATATTCTGTTGGTGTAGAAGAGGCCAGGACTAGTTGGCACACATGGAAGCTCTATTTCAGGATTATATATGCATAGTGAAGTACATCCGAGTCAAATATACTATCGAGAAAAAAAAAACTTAGAAACAATTAATTCAGTCACAAACAATTACATAGAAACAGCAAGTAACCCTTTGAATTAAACATGTAATTTTGAAGTAGACTACTTACAGTGAGGTTCTATCAAGCCGTTGTTGGCAGAATTTTGAGATTTGGATGTTTCATTTTAGAGCTAGATTCACACTCAAATTAAGTGCTCAGGAGTGGGGTTTAAAGGTCCCCTGAAATGCTTAGAAACACGCAGCGTTACTCTACGTGTTGAAGTCATTTTATCATTTTAAATTGTAACATTTTAAACATTTTAAACATATCAAGCAGCCCCGTCCCTTTTTAAAATAGCCAATAGCGTTCGTTTATATCACAGCTTGGGCTAGAGCCGTTCAGAGCCGTTGAGCTCTGTAAAGTTGCATTTGACAGGGTATGCCAGCCACAATCTCATCCATATTGCTATAAAATATAGCATTCTGTGTAGAATTCAAATAGCTCCGATACATTTTGTGGTCTGCGCCGACTCGCGCATGTGATCCGCTCCGTGCTATCGTGTCTCTGGACCGGAGCAGAGTGTGTGTGCGG
>NW_015555781.1:1114006-1123496 GCF_001515605.1 Sinocyclocheilus anshuiensis | reverse complement strand
CTTATAGATAACCTTAAGACTAACATATTGATACTAACACCCAAAAAGCTTTCATTTTGATTTCATGGGGACTTTAAGTGGACTAAATGACTGGACAAGTTCAGTATACATAACCAGAGAAAAGTCTGATGTTTCATTGGAAGAGTTTTAGCATAAAAAAAGAAGCATATGCATGGCTCAATAACAACAACATGCATTTATAAAATAGGGTGAATTTTTATTTCATGCTGACTTGAGGTATGATCCTATACACAAAATGGACTTTTTAAAAAAAATATATATTTACTGAAGTAAAAGCATGACAGGTAGTCCCATTAATATCTATTAATATCTGTTACCTACGTAATAAAGAGTCAGTTAATCCAACATTTGATTGACCATCTGTCACAGATTCTAATTAACACTGGAGAGAAAACTAAGAGAAAGTGTGAGCTGCAAACTATTTGACTTCACAGTTAACATCAATGCTGTATCCCATGAGCTTCTCTTTTGGAAACAAGGCTGACCTACGGTTCAGACACCATCTTTACAAATAATAGCAACACATTTTTTATTTATATTTTTGCTGTGATTACACTAAGCCAGTTTAATTTTTAACAGGTCATTCTCTGTCAGCAACAAAAATCCTTAGTGATTATGAAAAACAATGAACAAAAAAGAAAAAAGAAATCTAAAAAAAAAATGACGGGAAAGAGATTCATAAAGCTACGCTGCAAACAACCCAAGTCTCCTTTCAACAGTCTCTGGCAACCACCACCTCTGAAATTACAGCCTGTGCCACTGTAGTCATGGGATTTAAGCCTGAATGCTGGCAAACGGGTGAGTATAAGGATTTTTCTTGATTAGCACATAAAGACACTGGGCACAAGCTGTGATGGAAGCGAGAGCGAACGCCTAAAAATGTCTACAGAAAGGAAGCGAGCGAATCAAATTCAGCAAATCTTCTTGTGATGCTATGTGGAAACATATGAAATGCCCTATTGTCAGAGACTTAATTAATTGTCTTAGAACTCTTGACTCGCCTGGCTTCCACACAGGAACTCAGAACAAAAGACAAAGAGATGAAATAAAAAATTGCCCAATATTGAATATTATTTGCACAACGCCTCGGGAATCTGAAATGAACACCATCCAATTTAATTTGAACGGTTATCGGAGCGATTTGAGCCTTCCATCGCTTTTGTGTGATTATTGGTTTTTCGAAGAAAGGTAAAAAAAAAAACAGGAGCTAATTAGTATTCCAGGGCACTCCAAACTGTGCTTTTATTAATCTGACCAAACAAGGAGGAAATCTTCACCTTGCATGCTGAATAAAGAACCAGCTTGTGTCTCTGGCCAGACTGCTTTCATATTTCTCATATTCAGAATAATTATAGTAAATGGAGACGGGCACAAGTAGAGATTGGATAACACTGACCTTTTGCAGCTTGGTGAAAAACTGACAGAATATTCGAAGCCAGTCATCTATTAGGAACGGAGAAAACTACGGTCTCCGATGATACATCTGTAACCGAATTCTCCTAGGAGAATCCGAGAGGCTTATGTCTGCTTCGTGTTGTCGATGAAACCGAATGGAGGGGAAGGGACTGGCGCAAAGACGCCGCTATCGAGTGGAAAGGGGTTGAGATGAGCTTGTGAATAGGCTGCCATCAGCCCTCCTCGTGGCAGCGGTGGCGGCACTACGAGCACAGTGGGGATCAGGACAGCTTGCTCACTGTTTACTCAAGCTAATAACTGCTTTCTACATACTCACAAACACTGATTACTGCAGCCACAGCGGGCTGCCTGCGGAGCATGCACTTTATGGAGTGCCACATTAATTCACTATTATGACGCGCATGGCACTGGCGCATTGGTGATGTCACTCCAAGCCCAGTCTAGAGAGAGTTAATGGTAATTGGTTTGGCGGAAGGTAGTGGGTTTTGGTTGGCGTGCTGGTGCAATTTCTTTCAACTTTCTGCTGTTGAAAAAGTCCCTGTGATAAGACGAATGGTTCCAACTCGAACTTTTGGTAGAATGAGCTGTTTTTGAAGCTGTTGTAAAATGGAAATGAATGCACACCTGACTGCACATTCTATATGCATATAGCAAATGCCAGATTGTTTATCAACTATAAACCGGCTGATAAACCCCTAAATATGGTGATTCCCTACCGAGAGATCCTCTAATATAAATCTGAGGGAATATATAAGAAATAGCTTTTTCAAGTTGCTAATGAGTATTCATTTATATTAATATTATATGAAATTGTGTTGTCATTGTTTGTTTGTGTTTCTGTTTTACCTTGTGAACTTTTGACTATTGTTTGGAACTGTATTGTCAGTGTTTGTTTTTATGCTTGTTTTAAGAATAGACGAATAAAAAAAGATGATTTTATTATTAGGAAAAATATTAAGTGTGATATTGTAAAGACCACAAAATTTGCAGTTTCTATTAAGTTGTCATTTTCTATTATCTGAAATACACTACACTTTTTTTTTAAAGAAATTTATATTTTTATTTAGAAAGTATGCATTAAATCGATCAAAAGTCACAGTAAATACATTTATATTGTTACAAAAAAACTGTATATCAAATAAATTATGCTCTTTTGAACTTTCTATTCATCTAAGAATCCTGAAAAAACAATCCTCCTGATTTCCATAAAAAATTTTAATAAATAAATAAATAAAAATAAGCAGCATCACTTGTTTTCAACATTAATAATAATAAGAAATGGTTCTGTAGCATCAACCTTTGTGAAGAAACATGTGACACTGAAGACTGGAGTAATGATGCTGAAAATTCAGCTTTGCATCACAGGAATAAATTGCATTTTAAAACACTTATTTTAAATTGTAATAACATTTAGTTGTATTTTTGATCAAATAAATGCATCTTTGGTGAGTGTAAGAGATTTAAAAAATATATAAAAAAATAAATATTTAGTTGTATTTTTTAATCAAATAAATGCATCTTTGGTGAGTGTAAGAGATTTAAAAAATATATTAAAATATTAAAAATATAAATAAAAAATAAAATAAAATAATAAAATAAAATGAATCCCAACCCTTTGAAACTTCATGAGTTAATAAGTTTATTGAACCTACATTTGTATTATATTGCTCTTGCCAAAAATCCGTAAGAAATTCTTAACCCAGGTTGGGTTTTTAGGCAATTAGCTTCATGCTGTGCTAAAATCACTATTATTCAGCACTTCTCTTGGCTATATTGAACATCTGCTGAGGAGTTTGTTTCAAAACAACGAACTCACAGCGCGATGATGATCCCGCTTCCACATGTTACAGGAATGAACGCTGTATGGCCAGGTAGGTTGGAAAGCGCTCCTGGTGTACGTGTGAGGTTGTGCCGGTCATTAGCAACAGGGGGAGTCAGTGAGGGAGCACGACTGACTCATATGAAAGCAGATCTGCTGCTAGTAATGGTGCTGTGCTGCTGTTTGGGAATGCTTACTACAAATGTCACCTCAGCATGCTGCCTGGCACTCTACCCTCTCTCCGGCACGTCAACAGAGACGCAGCGAGCTGTTCTGTGCCATGCTTCACGCCGCAACCGCGCTTCCTCTCGATGGTTCTTGGAGAGAGGTGTGACTCAGTTATCTCTACATGCACCAACAGTGGCCCTACATGGAGAATCAGCACAGGGTGACTAATGCTGGGCCTCTTTAACATTTCAGACTTCACCTTCTGCAAACTCTCTTTTTCTTCACGCTCTGCTTATCTCCCGACACATGCTGTGACTATCTCCAGCTGCTCTCTGCCTAGATGCTTAGTGATTCTTGCATTCTTAAACTCAGTGGGCAAGTGAACAACCTGTCCTCTGAATAGAGTCTCACACACAAACATCGTCTGTAAAAAAATTAATGTTCAGAAAAATAAGCGCTGACACCATATTACGTGTGAAAATAGTTCCCAAAATAGGAAAAACGGGCTTCATTAATAATTATTTAACTTTTTGCAACTTAACTAATCAAGTTTTATTCAATTCATTAGAATGTTGTGCTGATTTAATCTCTTAAATTCAGTTCAAAAATATATTTTTGCCAGGCAACAGTGGGCATCTAATAATAAGCAGACACAAGAGGAAAGAAAGGGTGCAAAACTCTTTACAGAGTCGTTCTTTAGCTGAAAGAACTGTGGGTCTGTTAAAAAACCTGTACTTTAAAAAAAGAGTACTTATTATGGAAATAATATATTTCAAAATAATTTTCTTAAAGGCATAGTTTACCCAAAAATGAAAATTCTGCCACTTAACCTCAAGTTGTTCCAATGAGTTTCTTACTTCTGTTGAAAATAAAAGAAGACATTTTGAAAAATGCTGGTAACCAAACAGTTGCTGGTAGCCATTGACATCAACATTTTTCAAAATATCTTCAATTCTGAAGAAGAAAATAACTCCTACAGGTTAGAAACAACCTGAAGTTGAATAAATGATGACAGATTTTTAATTTTTGGGTGAACTATAACTTGAAGTGCAAACTGAACGTATGTTTTTGTTAGTTGAAATTAAATTTATATTAAATGCAATTTGCTCAACTTTAGAGTCATTTTAAAGTTGACCCTCTTAAGTAGACCTCAGTACATATGTATATGTAATTTCATGATTAATTCTATTGTCTTTGAAATATGGTTAAAGTGTTTTGAAAAATGTTCCGGCAAGCATTTATGGTAAACTAAAATATACTTTAATGTCATTTATATTGAAAATGTAATACAATGTATTTAAAAATATTTGTAATGATCAAGATGCACTTTAGTACATTTAAAATTATATACTAAAATTATATTATATTATAAAATATACTATAAAATTATATACTTTATGTACTAAAATTATAATCAAGTACATACTTTACATTTAGTGTGTGCTTTAGTATGTTAATCAACACATCAGAATAAGTGTAGTTCTACAAAGCACAACAAAAGATTATTAAAACATGTACTGTACAAAATTTAATTTGACATTATTACAAAGTGCGTTTTTTTTTAAGTTTAATTAAGTGTGTTAAGAAACATTGCAATGAAGGTATGCTCTCATTAGTGGCCTTTTATTTAATTCATATTATATTATCTGCAGGTAATTTTTTTTTAATTAAAATATACTTTTATGATGATGACATGAGATGATATATGAAGTGACGTGACATGACATAATATGATTTCAAGTGCAAATTCAATACAACTGAGTGCACTTTTTCACAAGGGCAAAGAACATGAACATGAACAATGAATAAAATGTAAACACTGTTTACCTTCAAAATCTTTAAAGAAAATCTTAAAATATATATATATCTTATATGTATGTATATATATATATATATATATATATATATATATATATATATTTGAAGCATACTGCACAGTGTCACCTGTTAAAAATACATTTTAGATGCAACTGAACACTACATTTTTTTTTTCCAAATCCTGAAGTGTATAAACGATCTGCACGATCTGTAAGTATAATCCTGGTTTATGAATTGAAATTATGCACTGTCATGCAATTAATATTTATTAGGCCCTAGCTGATTAATAAAAAAAAGAACTGCCTCTTGTGTACTGCCACAAAAAAATTAAACTATAAAAATGTTCTTTCTTTTTTTTTCTAAAAAAGTGTTAGTCGTTGTTAGAATGCTGGGGGCTGTTTTAATATTTCAAAGATGCTAGCTATACTTTTAATTCCTCAGACAGACGATAACGGAGTCTGCCTTTGATTGAGCAGACAATGCATTATTTAAGTATCTCTTAATGGCACTTAGGGAGGAAAAAGAATTGAATAAACTTCAGAGGAGGAACAACTAATTAAAACAACCTTTTTATTTATGCACATCCTCTGTAGTGTGTGCAATGCAGGATGATCCAGGTGGACCCGAGGCCTGCTGGAGCGCTGATGGATGGCCCGCCTCTGGGCTCGGCTGTCTACCACTGACGTGGGATGGTCGTATTGATTACACCTGCTGCCAGTCTTCCTGAGAGCTGCCAATACCGCTATCAGCCTCCTGACAAGGAGAGCCCAGCCAAAATAAAGGCATCAAGAGTTGCATCTTGAATGAGAAAGATGCCGCATTTCTTGTTCCCACACCCCTGAGAGGCAAACAGATGGAAGTGTTGCCGTCTGCCTGGTAGAGAACAAACCTCGGTTGCCTGAAACCCATACGCCGCAGGCTCCTACCGCTCGCTTAAATATGCACTTCATTTCAGCTAGAGATTAAAGTCTTGAATATGCTTTCAGGTGAGCTAAAAAGAAGGCGATAAGCCTCTACACTGACCAAGTGATAAGATGCTATCTGTGGAAGCGGGAACGTAGAACTGTTTTCAGGTTCGGCGTAATTATTCATCGCTATTTTGTCTCCTGCTGTGTTTCATGTCTTCTGGGACAGTGTAGTCGAGGCGAATGACACTGTACATCACAGGACGAGAGTTAGAGGTCACTCACTAATGTCTTTCACACAAAGGAAACATCCGGCTGATATGTAAAAGACGAAAGCGAGTGAAATCCTTTGTGCTGTCGTTCACGAGGCAACGTGAAACTGAAAATCTCAGAATAAAAAATAAATACATCCCAGCTGGCACACATGCCACTATGATTAATTCTGCCAAATAACTCCTACCATAGAATTTAAGATTATTACAGAGTGCAAACGGCAGTGTAATTACACGATAAAAGTTAGACAATTACAGCCATGCTCTTTCACTGTACAAAACCAGTGGCATAATAACATGCAAATTACCTAGGAGCCTGTAATCAGGTACTTGAATGGCATTGTGAAATCATCTGGGAGCAATATCTGTCTAACATCACTTATTCTACTGTCAGAAATCGCAAAAGAGCGGGGAGAAATGGGAAATGGGAAAAATCATTATTGCACTGAAAACTATGTACAGCACATTTAATCTCTTTAACAAGCAATGAAGAAATTATTTGTTTTGCAGTAAACTGATTACTGAGAATGAAGAAGGTACATCTTCTGCATCTTCTTTCTTGCTTGCTTGTGACTGTTACACATGTGGTCAAGCTGTCCCGCAGAATTAACCTTAAAATGCATGAATGCATACAGAGAGAATCGTCACTACCTGCGCCATTGAACTTGCGACACGAGACACTAGACTCGCTAGATTAATCAGCACAGCCAGCAAGGATCCAACGCAACCTTTTTTGAACAAACGCATCAGTTTCGAATGAGTGCACCTTTTTTTTAAACAACAAAATAATGGCTGTTTCGTGGACTGTTGAGGAAGTACAGACGTTCCTCTCGTTGATAGCCGAGGAGCGGATCCAGTGAGAGCTTGATGGGACGACGCGGAATAAAAAAGTTTTTCAGGAGGGCAAGGCAGTAGAGGCGGCACAACTAACGACATGTCTATAATCCCGCCCACTCTAAAGCGGTACTAAACTGCAGTGGAAACGCAAACTGAGCTGAGCCATACCATGCAGTGGAAAAGTGACATATATGCATGTCTGGGCTGTTCTACCTGAAAGAAACTTGCACTGACATCTCTTAAAATATGTCAGTGCCATTGTTTTGTCTCCAGATGCACACGAGTAATGTTATTTTCTATTTTCTAAGTAATTCCAACCAATTTTAACTGAGTGGTGGCCCTGGAACCTTCTAATTTAAATCAACAGCTAGCATTACACATACTATAGCCTATGTTCATTAAATTGACATGCTAAATATGTTACAAGCATGATATTACAGTGCAGTCATTACTCATATGTGTAAACGCCATGTAGCCACCCAAACATAACCACGAGTACTAAAGTTGAGCACAATAATAACCACAAAAACTTATAACAGAAACTCTTTTAAATGTGAAACATAACAGCATTAAACACTAACATACGGAGCCCCTAAAGGGACATGGTGGAAAAAATTTGGGGTGGGAGGAAAAAATTATTTTCAAATGTTTTGAGTTCTCTCGCAAAACTTTTGCTTTCCCTCGCAAAACTTTTCCGTTCTCTTGCAAAGATTTTTGCATTCCCTCGCAAAACTTTTGCATTCTCTCGCAAAGATATTAGCGTTCTCTAGCAAAACCAGTTGAGCTCGGACAGCTTGCAGTGGTTCATACAGCTCCGTATGTTCACAATGGAGCGGTTCATAGAGTTTTATTTTGAACTTGGACGCAAATATAAAGAAATACAATCAGTGCTTAGTTCAAGGCACGGTTTTGGAACATTCTAAAACGCTTAATGTGACTTAATGTACTATAACAGTGACATTGGAGGCCCGATTCGGTATTAGGCCCAATAAATACTATTAGCCCTTTCGCACGTGAGTTGAAAATATTCTAGCTGAGCCCCCAGCGTGAGTTTTTTTAGGCGACCGTTATTTTAAAATGTATCGCCTTATTGTTTCCATGGCGACGCGTCATGCTTGTCATGTGACACAACGCAGCCACGATAGATCTGTGTGACACATGGATCGCTTTTATTTCGTTTTTCCTGTTTTATTCAAAATATTCACAAACATGCTCACTATATTATGAAATATCTGATATTCCGATTCTGAAATATGTGCAATTAAATCTGTTTGGTAGTTTAAACACTTTTATATCGACCGTGTTAGTTGATCTATACCGGGGAACCGGTGAACCGGTTTTTTCAACCGGTTTATTGAATCGAACTGTCCGAAAGAACCGGTTCGCGGAAAAGAACCGAACTTCCCATCACTATTATATGGTTGAAAACACTGAAAATTTGTGATAATATGACAAGCGGTCAGCGTGTCCAATCTGGCTCCGCGCCAGCCAAAGCGCGAAAGCAGATTTAAATTCAGCAGTTGATGACGTGACGCACTGAAAGTTCTAATCACACCGGTGTGATTGTACGCTTCAGGGACCAGCCAACACTGATCACACTGGTGTGATCGTACGCGTCAAAGGGTTAATACTAATAACAATTGTAATATTAATAAGCTTATTAATAGCATTACTAGGCCTATCAGTAAAGCAGATAGCCATAATGCAATGTTTCTCCCCCATAGAAAACCGTTAGGCTATAGAAAACGCTTAAGGGACGCTAATGGACGAAGACAGTATAGGCTAAAACCAAAATATGGTACACAGTTTATTAATAAAATATAGCCTATTGCACAGGAAAGCAGACAAGCCCAGAATAGCTATAAACAAAACCTAATTTAAAGCGAAACTGAAAGTATGGACTCACGTAGCTATACTGCTCTCATTCAGCACAAATCCAAATGTTTCTATATTCGCAATGTATTTGAAGCTAAACCATAATTTATTAAATTATGGGCTTTGTACGTTTAATATCGACGGGAAAAAAATCATGATGAACAAAAATGTGCCGCACTGGAGTGGACACGCTGTATGGCACAGACTACAGATTATTTAAATTGACTGTGTAACATTTTATCTGTATTGGTGATTCTATGTTTTATTTTAATAATGAACAGGCCGTTTGCAATGAATATGTGCGCATGAGGCGCCGGCCCGATCAAATCGCTGAAACATAAAATACTCCGTCACTTACA
>NW_015555781.1:1105450-1111741 GCF_001515605.1 Sinocyclocheilus anshuiensis | reverse complement strand
GTCAATTCCGACTTTGCTATGACAATCTAGCGCTTCTGAATCAGCGACTGTAAGTATGTTTTGTTATTAGTTTAAGTATTTGCTATTGACTGTTCAAATGCGGAGTTTTGCGCAGCGCAGAGTAACGTGTCGTGTGTGTGTGAGGGGAACAGGGTCACATCACAGGAGAGTGAACTGCCTGTCAGAAATCATAGCACGTCAGCTGTCTTAATTGGTCTGTATATTAATGCAATATTTCCTTATGATTTAAGTGAGCTTTGCTCCTGATAATTAGACAATAGAAACAATCTTGTCATATGTGGTACCAAGTGAACCAGTTGAGGATTCTGTAATCAGGCATTGCAAGGAACTATGAAAACATTGCAGGTGCACAGCTTGAAGAGTGCCAAACCAAATTATGTCAATCCAGACATTTAAGAAATTGGTTTCCTGCTAAATCTGCTCAAACATTTTTAATGTTTACTATTACCTTGATACTCTCTTTAGAGATCTTAAAAGTACGGAGCCCCTATAGGGACATGGTGGTCGAAAAAAAATTCGGGGTGGGAGGAAATTTTTTTTGCGTTCCCTCGCAAAACGTTTGCGTTCTCTCGCAAAGGTATTTGCGTTCCCTCGCAAAGATATTTGCGTTCCCTCGCAAAACCAGTTTTCGGACAAACGCTTCCTGTTTACTTTACAGCTTGTAAGTTAGTGGTTCATACAGCTCGTACGTTCATAATGGAGCGGTTCATAGAGTTTTATTTTAAAATTGGACTCAAGTTCAAATACAGTCAGCTTTGCTTATAGTTTAAGGCAGGGTTTTGGGACATTCTAAAACACTTAATGTGGCTTAATGTAGGCTACTATAACAGTGACACTGGAGGCCCAATTCGGTATTAGGCCTAATAAATATTATTAATACTAATAACAATTGTAATATTAATGACCTCATTAATAGCATTACTATCAGTAAAGCAGATAGCCATAATGCAATGTTTCTCCCCCATTTAAAACCGTTAGGCTATAGAAAACGCTTAAGGGACGCTAATGGACGAAGACAGTATAGGCTAAAACCAAAATATGGTACACAGTTTATTAATAAAATATAGCCTATTGCACAGGAAAGCAGACAAGCCCAGAATAGCTATAAACAAAACCTAATTTAAAGCGAAACTGAAAGTATGGACTCACGTAGCTATACTGCTCTCATTCAGCACAAATCCAAATGTTTCTATATTCGCAATGTATTTGAAGCTAAACCATAATTTATTAAATTATGGGCTTTGTACGTTTAATATCGACGGGAAAAAAATCATGATGAACAAAAATGTGCCGCACTGGAGTGGACACGCTGTATGGCACAGACTACAGATTATTTAAATTGACTGTGTAACATTTTATCTGTATTGGTGATTCTATGTTTTATTTTAATAATGAACAGGCTGCGTTGTTTGCAATGAATATGTGCGCATGAGACGTCGGCGCGATCAAATCGCTGAAACATAAAATACTCCGTCACTTACAGTAGGGCGTAATTCGATAGAATTCGAAGATTCAATAAAATAAAAGATTATTAGATACATTTTATAAAGCGAACACTGTTACGTTCTTATTTCGCTCTGGAACCTATAATGCAATTTTCCCTGAATATCCAAAAGACTGTGACATTGATTTTAAATAACAGTTCAACCAAAAATGCAATATTAAGTGTACATTTTACATTTTAATATAGCCTACATTTTAAACATAGAAAAACTAGAAAAAACGAGAAAAACTATGAGGGAACGCAAATATCTTTGCGAGAGAACGCAAAAGTTTTGCGAGGGAATGCAAAGTTTCTCGAGGGAACGCAACAAATCTGAAAAAAAAATTTTTCCTCACACCCCAAATTTTTTCACTCACTCTGATTTTTTTACACCAACATGTCCCTTAAGGGGCTCCGTACTAACAGGTCTTTCCCTACTAAAAAACTTTATAACACCTGATTTGAAAATGTATTATCTTTACCCAGTTCTACACAAAGCATGTAGGAATCCACAACCAAAAAAAAAAAAAAGATGAATGCAAAATTGTTAGTTTAAATTACCCAGAATATTAAATTGATGTAATGATCAACATTATGTCAACAGAACTCAAACATTATTATATCAAATAATTTTTGCAACTTAATAAATCAATAAATTGAATTTATAACTTGCAACCATGCATTTATTTAAGTTGTAGTAATAGGTTTTTCTAAAATTTATTTTTAGAGTTTGACCTGTTTATGCATTCTAGGGTTAATACCTAAACTTGTTAGCAGCAGTGCACGTTAAGGCCACCCGTCCTCGCCAAGGTTGCGACCAAGTTTCAACTCTGTGAGCTCATAGATTGTACACTTTAGCACAGTGGAGCTAATCTAATCCTAGACAGTCGTACAATCCCTCTCCAAGGCTCCGTCATCGCTTATCAGTAGGCAAATCAGCTCAGTCACAGTGACCCTGCGGCCTCTGGCTCTCATTAGTTCTGACTGTGACATTGATGGAGGGCTGGGTCTCTCCTGCAGTCAAAGCGCACAGGTCAGCGCTGGTGGGTGGGGAGATTAGCGAGCACCGAGACTCTCATGTTATCCTGCCTGAGGCCAGCACTCGCTCACTGGATGAGAGCATCGGCGGGACAGCGAGCGGGGAGAGCATCCCACCACCACCGCCACCTCCTCCCCCCAGTCCATTTTCCTCGTATTTTTTGTCCTCCCTCCACCATTTGTTAAAGGCAGGATGACATGGATGTAGAGAGAGGCATCTGAAAAGCCTCGGTTGACATGTGGTTTATGAGCACTCAAAGCATTATGGGTCCTGTGTGGTGAGTGCTCTAAAATGAGAGAGAATCAACTGCAGTTTTACAGCCGAGGGAAGCAGAAAGCAGCTGCGAGAGACAGTGTGTTAGTGCGCTGTTAGCTGTCACACTATTAATGTTCATAGAGTCATTCACACATGAAGACAAGAACTGTTCAAAGTAAAGACGCAACAGGAACTCATACCGGTGGTTTCGGAAGGGAAACACTGCTGAAGTGATCTTTCTGTGATCAATAGCAGTGATATTCTAATAACAGGTCAGAAGATTCCAACAAATCCAGGGAAAAGTTACAATGGCATCACATTTGAATGCACATTTTTATGTTTTAGTATTTTTATTGTACAAATAATTAGATTATATGGTAAAACATACTTCAAAAGTTTAAGGTCGGTAAGATTTTGTAATGTTTTTGAAAGAAGTCTCTTATGCTCACCAAAGTTGGATTTATTTGATCAATAACAGTTTAAACAATAATGTAAAATATTATTACTATTTAAAGTAACTGTTTGCTATTTGAATAATTAAAAAAATGTACAGTCATTTATTGCTGTGATGAATTTTCAGCATCATTGCTCCAGTCTTCAGTGTCACATGATCATTCGGAAATCATTCTTTGCTGAATAAAGTATTCATCTCTTTCACAAAATGACTTCACATAAAAATGTTCATACTCATAATGTATCTCTCTCTCTCTCTCTCTCTCTCTCTCTCTCTCTCTTTATATATATATTTGCATTTCACAGGTGTTTATATTTGCTTCTAAATGTATCTTATCTTAAGAGTCTTTAATGAAAAATGTTCCTAAGAATATGCCCATTTATGTTTTTATACAATTTATTATTATTTAAAAAAATAAGAAGAAAGAAAATTAAGGGACTTTTCTGCTCATTGCAAAAACCTCTCAAAGCAATTTTGCTTAGAATACTTTCTTTACTGCAGTAGAAAACTTTCCAACAACCAACCAATAGAACACACACACACACAAAATTCAATAAATCAGCCCTTATGAGTTTGACTGTGTCTTCTGACCCACAATGTTCATGTGTGCATACATTACAACATTTACAACAAAGTAACACGGCGTGCTTCTAAACATTATGAAGGTATTAGCTCATCAGCTTGAAAATAAAAGAGTAGGCCACCTGAATATTTCAACTTCATTTCTGATACACCTTTTTAGACTCTCCTCATAAATGTACCATCATATGAAATAAAAAGGGTTAGAAGAATAGCGAAACCTGTGTGTCTTGAACATAATAGAAAGGTGCACGCAATTACCTAAATTATATTCTAACATTATGATTTGTTCTGATGCATTTTTTTTTAAATATCAGCCGTGTTATTCCTCCATTGCCCTGCTGCATAATGAGAGTTTCCTTTTTCCTCACAATGTGGTGTATACACACAATAATCCATCAAATATTACTGATATAGTATTGTGGATCAGTCTGGGCAGGCCAAAACCCATGACTTGAAGACATTTTTTATTTTTTTTTTCCCCGGGTAAGATCATTAATCACATCATCTCGCTCTCACCCAGCGCTCTCTTCCACCCTCAATACCACGACTGAGGTGAGACCCTTGAGCAAGGCACTGAACCCCCAACTGCTCCCCGGGCACCACAACAATATGGCTGCCCACTGCTCCAGGTGTGTGTTCACGGTGTGTGTGTGTGTGCACTTGGATGGGTTAAATGCAGAGCACAAATTCCGGGTATGGGTCGCCACACGTCACTTCACTTCACTTAATATTGGATGGACAACATGCCTTCTGCCGCAGACTTTTTTTTTTCCAAAGGACTTAATTTCTTAGTGAAACAAAACTTTTCGCTAAAAATGTAAATATTTTTTCAGATGTTACATTCATCAATCTGACTAACTAAATCACAGAACCATAGGCTACAAAATCAAGGACCACAGTTGGAACAAGCATCTAACTGTTTTGACAGAGACCTCTCGTGATGCACAAGCTGACAAAGTCTTAGTTTCACAGAGAATTTTACAGAGAATTGTCATTTTTACAAGTTTGTGTCTCTCTGTTTCTCAGCAGCGAACCACAAGGGCACTGAAATTCGATATAGATGCACAGAAACGCTCCTCCCCCAACACACTTACAGTATCACACAGAACGTGTGTTAAGCGAACTAAAAATAATCCAACACAAAAACCTGCTGCTATTGATCGGATTGCCTCTTGTAATGAGGCAAAGATGGGAGACGTCATGAACAAAGGACAGAAAAAAGTATATAATGTTAAATGTATTAGTCTAAAGGTATAGTTTTGATTTAATGAGTTCATATATAATATTTTAGTTTTTTCTTTTTCTTTCTTTATTATTATTTTTTTTGAAAAAGAGCAGCTAAATAACTCCTTTTGTGTTCCATGGGAAAAGGGTCACATTAGTTTCAAGTGACACAAGAGTGGGTAGATGATGACAACGGAATATACAGTTTAAAGCAAATGATCAGTGGAAGGTGCAACACGACTGATCAACCAAACTTAGCCGTGTGAATGGGTGAAGACAAACATCTTCGTTTGTTAGAATTATGCAACCTAATTATCAAAGATATATATATACTCTCTCTCTCTCTCTCTCTCTCTCTCTCTCTCTCTCTCTCTTTTTGTCCTCTTTGAAGCTGCATTAAAAGCCACTTGGTTTACAAATCTGAGGGGGCACAATGCTCCTAACAAACAGCAGAAAACTCAAAGGAGGCAGGGACAATACAAATTCAGGAGTGGACAGCAGCAACAGGAATATTTCTTAGAATATGTGGGAAGTATGGCTAAATCCATTTTTTCCCCCATGGGTGGGTGTGAATACTGTGCCTCACCCACAGAAACTGCACAACTCTCCAGGCCTTTTCATCTGCAAAATAGAGGAAAATGCAAAGTTTCTTCTGCACTATTATTATTAAACCAGCATGTCCAACAATGGAGGTAAAAGTATATGGAAAATCAGAATGACAGAATTCCGGGGAATAATGGTGAATGGGAGGAAAGCTTTTCAAAGGGAGGTGAATAAAGAAAAGCTAATTTCCCTTATCTAAACCTCCAACAGGGATTTTAATTGGCCATTCAAATATTCAATTACAGAGGATTTGAATATCACTTATTTCTAATATTTGACCTTCCATTATGATGGCAGGTGTGAAAGCCATTAAACGAAACCAATCTTTTTATTGAATACTAAGGAGTACAGAAGACCACTGCTGAGCAATACTTACAAAGAACTTCAGAACCTGTGAAATCTGAAAGTCTGCATGAGCGGGAGCTGAAATTGTCTCAGTTTTCAACTTTGCACATTTACATGTTTATTTCCACAAAACAAGTGTAGAGAAAAGCAAAACACTCAGTGGGAAAAATACCTCTCTTTGTAAATTGTTATTTGTAAGATCTGAATAAATTGTCATACAAATAAATTTCTGTAAAAATCTGTCATTTCAATGTCATATCAATGAAATAACTGATAGTAACAATA
>NW_015555781.1:1070943-1105404 GCF_001515605.1 Sinocyclocheilus anshuiensis | reverse complement strand
GTGTGTGTGTGTGGGGGGGGTGATTTATTAAGCAGCACAACGGTGTTCAACACTGAAAATAATAAAAATTATTATATTAATTATTAATATTATTATATTAATTATTGGTACAATTATAATAATATTATTATTATAATATGAAAATAATATTTCACAATATTTCTGTTTTTTACTTAATTTTTGATCATAAATGCAGCCTTTGTGTGCATAAGAAACGTCTTTTGAACAAATTAAAAAATTCTACCCACCCCAGACTCTTGACCAGTAGTGCACCGTATATCAATATTTGCTTAAAAAAAGCAACAGCACTGAATATTTTTTTAGAGTATTAATTATTATTTTTATATTCACACATGATTAACACATTCAATTTGCAGACCTATCTACTAACAATAACTCCACAGTGCTTGATGTATGGTTAGTGATATGTGGTTGGAATTGTCAGAATGAAATTTCAGCTGAGACCAGAACAGCTAAACGACCTGAGACTGTGCTAAACTTTAAATGAAGTCACTGATATAAGTGTTATATTTGGGAATAACACTGGAGATCAGAGGACCACAGCTAAGTGAGCTGAGATGGACTCTGAGGCAGGTGTGACTCAAGATGTGTGAAAAAGTCCAAGGGTGAGATGGAGAGGGACCTGTGTGGCCACACGGAGTCCCTGTACCATTCCACTAATGCAGCTGTTCAACTACCGCAGTCCTGCTTGTAACGCTATGACAGCTGACACTAAAAGGCTGTAAAACCCAAACACATATGAACAGCATCTGTACAGGGCAGTTCATTTTACCAGTACAAAGAGGTTATTATGAAGAGGCAGTTGGATATGAGAAATCTGAATTATCATAATGAAGTCATAACGATATCAATGTCACATCGCAACCTTTAGGCCACAGTGCATTTCATCAGCACTAGCAAGCGACCAGCAGATGCAGGGCAGTTAGGCCCCATTATCACGTAATTTTCTTGTTAGGAAAGAACATGGAGGAATATTAATTAATGCTTTTGCTTTTTGAAGCAGTTCAGCACAGTCTCTGACATCCAATTAGTCAAAGTCACTGTGCAGGTTAGTTAGGTCAAATAAACTTCTAGAGCGGCATTTTTATTTTGTGATGTGACCTCATCTGAGCCTCAGTTCTGATTAAGAACATGCAGACCGTGTGAGGCAAATAAAAAAATAAAAAAATAATAATAAATAAACTGTACAAACAAGTTTATGTCTGTCAAAAAGTTGCTTTCTGAAAGAAAGGAAAAACAAAACAAACAAACATTGATGTAACATTTTGTAAGCTGCAGTGATAAATTTGCCAGCTTTCTCACAAGTACATTTCCCTACAAAACATTCCTCATGAAGGTACAACCTCTCTGTGGAAAAGACATAAAGAGGATCTTCTATATTCAGCACAATGTAGGTCAGCTGCCCCCGGGCAAGGGTCAGGCACCAGAGCGTATTGTACGGCCAACTCTGAAACAAATCAGAGAGCTGCACCAGACCCAGAGGACCAGCTTTGTGTGTTTAATGTAGTGTGAAAAAAAGAGAAAACACTGGAGGGGAAGAGAGAGAAAAAGAACCCCGCATATATAATGAGCAATGTATAATTAAATCATAATTAAATCATCACATTATGTGAAGGAGAATTTCACAGTTATGGCAGAAGTTCAAAATGAAATAATAGTATAACGTGAGCCATTTTACATGTGGCAGTTCATAAATAATTTGTCCATGAATAAAATTTATATGAATAGACAAATAAGAGAAAGTGTATATCGTACATCCTGTAACTGGTCACTTGGTTTTCAGTCATTTACATATATTGGCCTCACTAGTTATTGTTAATTACAGTGATGCTATTGTTAAAATTATTAATGCCATTTTTGTTAATTGAGATAAAGTTGAAATAAAAAAAAGATATAAATATTAGATGTAACACTTACACTTAACCAACAAATTAGAAATGCTGCCATGGCAAACTGAAAGAAAAGAAGTTTAAGTTGAAGTACTAAAATTACTAAAGCTAAAATTGAAATTAATATAAATTAAAGCTAAATAGATACATATGTCAAAATCAGTATTGTCATATCAGTAAAATAATTGATAATAACAATAATTTAATTAATGTATGGCAATTTATAATAATACAATGAATATTCATAATAGATTTGTCAGTCAATTAAAATATATATTGAATTAATGGCATTTGCAATTAATCAAATTAAGTGAATTAATTAAACATAGAAATGACAAAAACACAAATGTAAAGCTAATTTAAAATATTACATATACATTTTACAACAAGTATATACATAATATTAAACAGCAATATGATATTTCCATACAGATCCATGTTCTTTTTATTAATGTTATATTATATTTATTTTTTTTATATGTGAGTTATATTGGTATACATACCAATAGTGCATTTATGGTGTATATACACTGAACAAAATTATAAACGCAACACTTTTGTTTTTGCCCCCATTTTTCATGAGCTGAACTCAAAGATCTAAGACTTAGCCATTGAAGAGGAGTGGACCAACATTCCACAGGTCACAATCAACAACCTGATCAACTCTATGCGAAGGAGATGTGTTGCACTGCGTGAGGCAAATGGTGGTCACACCAGATGCTGACTGGTTTTCGGACCCCCCAATACAGTAAAACCACACATTTTAGAGTGGCCTTTTATTGTGGCCAGCCTAAGGCACACCTGTGCAATAATCATGCTGTCTAATCAGCATCTTGATATGCCACACCTGTGAGGTGGATGGATTATCTCAGCAAAGGAGAAGTGCTCACTAACACAGATTTAGACAGATTTGTGAACAATGTTTGAGAGAAATAGGCCTTTTGTGTACATAGAAAAAGTTTTAGATCTTTGAGTTCAGCTCATGAAAAATGGGGGCAAAAACAAAAGTGTTGCGTTTATAATTTTGTTCAGTATAATAATAATAATAATAATAATAATAATAGTAACATTTCACATTAGTTATTGTTACTTAATGAATTACCTTAACTAACAAGAAGCAAAACATGTGTTACAGTATTTATTAATCTTTGTTAATGCTAGTTGAAAAAATACAACTGGTCATTGTTAGTTCATGTTGGCTCAGATTGATTAAATAATATTAACAGATATAACTTTTGATTTTATTAATGCATTAGTAAAGTTGAAATTATCATTAAATATGATTAAGTATTTTTCAATGTAAGTGCTTGCTAACTGATGTACAGTAATTATGCTAACAAATGAAACCTTATTGTAAAGTGTTACAACAACAACAACAACAACAACAACAATAATAATAATAATTTATCCATCATGATCAGTTTATGTAATTGGATGACAACATTTAAGAGTACATTAGATATGTATATATAACTACATAAAATAGTTAATAGTTAATATCAGATTTGGATGGTTGCAGTCTACTTTTTATTTTTATTTTCATTTTATAGACATTTCAGTTTTAGTTATCATGCCACAGGAATCTACCGAGAAAGCAACAGAACATTGCCAGATTTAGATTTACAAGAAGATTCGCCTGCATTTAGACAGGAATCACAGTCGCAGTAAGCAATGTGTCTGCCACTTGTTTATTCCTGTGCAGAGCCGACAGAAGACAAGACACGTGCCGATGGTCATGACAACGGCAAACTTTAAGATGACTCTCATGCGGCATTTCAAACACAGAACCGAAGCTGACGCAAAACCAAGCAAAATTGGGTTTAGTTCAGTATCTGATAATAGCTCTGCCTCACAGCAGCGCAAATGTGTTTAAGACACAGCGAGTAGCTGGAACAGGCCGTAAAGTCTTAGCGACTGTCCTTGGCTCCTCTGTTAAGAGAGCGTTTCACAGTTAGCAGCTCTGACTCAGGCTGACTGCCCTGGAGATCATGTAGGGGAGTGAAAATATGAAGAGCTGATTCACAACACCTTCTCATTAGCATGTTAAAGGTGGGAGCTGCCATTTGCAACTCAACAGCTACAAGGTGCCAATGAAGCATAAACTCCGTCGCCAGCACACGTTTTCTGGGCAGTTGTTAAACAGCTCATTTAATACCACACACAATCGCTCAATACTGCTTTCGAAAGTGTTGAGTAAGCCTGCTGTTTTTAGAATCAATAACCCTGATGTTTGATACACTGAGCCGTCCGGCTATTACCAAGCCTCTGGCTTGCTTAGTTGGGGACACTTCATTTCCAGCGATACCGTTGACTTGATTGCAAAGATACTATTTAAACTGAGCTGGATGTTGACATCACTGAATTCAATGATGAACTGTCTTTAACTGAAAAATTTGTGTTTACTATTGTCATTTTGCATTATTGACACTATTTTCCTAATTAATGCTGTTCAGTTGCTTTGACACAATCTGTATTGTTAAAAGCGCTATATAAATAAAGGTGACTTGACTTGACTATTACTCTACTGCAAGGGCCCTTTCGGCGAGTACAGAGCTTTCAGATGCTCTTCCCCTCTAGTGGACATGTTGTCATGACAGGCTGTCATTTTGAGGAATGGCTCATCATTGTCGTGCCGTTGAACAGCTCCGATTGAGCTGCGCAGCTGGAGTTATGTTAAGTGTAAAGCAAAGTGACAGAAATGCTAATCAAGAATAAAAACTGACACCGCATTGGCATCGATGCACATCAGGCCGTCAATGATTTATTAGTCAAAGTAAAAGCATGTGTCACCAGCCTCATGTCTCATGGGTAAACATGCCACCAACTAAAGGTCCAGCACTTAGTAAATCTTTTTCCACGATACACACCAAGGACAACATTCTCGACAGCAACATGCGAGGCAGGTAAGTGTCATACAACAAATTCCCTTACTGGGGATTTTTTTTTGCAACAATGGGGCAGTTTTTGATAAGCACAAATACAAAATCGAATAAATAAATCACAAAGTAAAATTCATGAAATTAAAACTTCCTGCTCAGCATACTTCAGATACAACTTGTCCTGTGTTCAAATCCCATATAGTATACAGTCATTTATTACTTCAAAAGCAACTGAAAGTCATGCTATTGTTGAAACTGTACAACATGGGAAACTCCTGGGAATTTCTTATTTTTTTAAATTCTGCTTTAAACTACACTAAAATCTGTAAAACAACAGAAAAGTTACTGGCAGGTCATTACGGGGACATTATCCATTCATTTTAAGGCCATTTCTGTTAACTCTAAAACACATAAACAATGAAAAACCAAAATACAGGTAAAACACATGTAAAAAAAAATAAAAATAAATTACTTCAAATGAATACAGTACATCGTGCCCTAATTTTTGGATTTTTTTTATATGGGCTAAAAAATTGCAATTTGAGAGTAAAGTGAAAAAAATATCTGGAATTCAAAGGTAATATAAAAGTCAAAGAAATTGAATGTTCAATAGGTGTAAAAACTTACACTTACTACTTAATGTTACCAATAATAATAAAAAAATATATCTGCCAAGATAAATGTGACTGTTCAACACCAAGAAAAACAGAAACAATTATTGTAGCTCAAGAGCATGAACAATAAAACAGTTTGTATCTTAACTTTTACCAAAATTCCAAACTGTGGTGACTTGTAAATGCTTGTTTAGAATTTTTCAACTGAAAATCACTTTCAGACAATTGATAAAACATTGAAAAACAGAAAAAACTATCACATTGTCAGTGCAATTGTTTAGCATTTTTAGCACCAAGAACCACATTTCATGTTTTGGTTCTAATTGATTCATTTTAACAGCATACACTACAGTTGGGGTCAGTGAGATTGATTAATTGATTGATTGATTTTTAAGAAGTTAATATTTTTATTCAGAAAGGACAAAAAGCAGTTATTTTAAAGTGCAAAAATATTTTACAATATTATAGTTTTACAGTATTTTTAATTTAATAAATGCAGCATTGGTGAGCATAAGAGAGCTGGAAAACAAAAATAAAATCTTATTGACCCCAAATTTTTGAATGGTTGTGTACATATCCACACTACAGAAAATGAGTAATTTTACACGTTCTGGCTGCTTATACAGTGTGCAAGTCTGTATAGTTTTGATGTCAAAACAGGAAAGTTGTTTGTTTGTTTTTGCATTTTCAGGGTTTTATAATGAGTTGAATTTTGTTAGTTATCAGCCTTTTGCTGTACATGTAAACTCAAAGTCAACATAATTAAAGCACATAATGAGTTTGCACAGCTGCCTTGGTTTCTCGCAGTGTACATGAACATGTCTGTGTGCTCTTAAAGGTGCTCAGCTGTGCTGAGTAAGCGTTCTACCCTCTTCTATTCCTGTCCCCTTGATCTGAACGTAGAGAGAGGGAGAAGGAGAGAGAGAGAGAGAGTGCTCCAACAGGCCCCAATTATCTCACCGTCATTCAGCATTCCTCATTCAAGTCCCCTAGCGACACCCACCACTGCTTTCATTTCTGTGAGGAGATGCCAGCCTGAGCCTTGGGGATCTGGGGGTGGAGAGGTTAAACACTGCACAGCTCAACTGAATTCGGCATTAGAATCGCAGGGATGAAAGTTGAAAGAAAGCTGGCTCGGCCGATCCCGTACGTTTTTTCGCATCTTGGGCTGAGAAGAGAAGAGTGCCGGTTTGCTGGATCTCTATATAGCTGTTGCCAATTAAGTCTGAGGTTCTTTTAGAGCAGGATTTTGGAAAGCGGCCTAGTTTGACACATCAACAATTTGCAGGCGCATAATTTAGTTGAGGTGTGTAAGTGACAAAACAACACAAAATGAGGCTGCAAAATTCAGCCTCTAGTAGAACGATGCAGTTCTGCCGTCTGAGTTTGTATAATTCAACATAGTGTTGTAGCAGACAGTATACCTCAAGCTATCAGCAAAACATTTCCAGATGCGCACTTCTAATATTCGGATATGAGACATGTATGACATGCTATACTCTAAAAAAACTATACACAGCACACTGTTTAAAAAAAATATATATATATATATGCATGCAGCTTTTATTACCTCAGAATATATATAAGATATTTATTTAAAATTAATTTGTCATACCACAGGATCATTTAAAATTAACTAGAAAAAAAATATTATTATCTGAGAGAAAAAAAAAATAGTAAGAAAAAAGTTAACATTTTCCAGGTTTATATCTAAATAAATCAGTTTTGGCTTCAGTATAATTAAACAGCTAATCATATAATTTTGAAAACATAACGTTGTTTTTACAATATAATTTTTATATTATAGGAAGAATCATTGGCATCAAAATGTTTAAAAACACTAGATGTAAGATATAAACTTTCTCTTATACATTTACAAAAATTGTTACCTAAAATATTGCCTTTGAATGAATGAAAATCAATCAAGTAATATGCAGGGAGGAAAAAAAAAGTTTGGCAAAAGGTGGGATCGAACCCGGGTTGATCGCGTCAAAAAGCCAAGCACACGCACTTATCCATCTGCGCCACTGGAGCTGATGTTTTATGGCTACTTTTAACTAAATAGTTGGCTTTTTGACGCGATCGACCCGGGTTCGATCCCGTCTTTTGCCAAAAATGTTTCCCTCCCTTTTCAAATCTCGTATTAGCAATGGATTCCAATTTGTTATTTTGTTTTCAGAATTGTGATTTGTTTAGCACTTCTCGGTCACCGTAAAGATTCCAATACAAAGTAAATATTTCCCAGCTTAATTTCTCAATAAATTCATTTTGGCTTCAGTACAATTAAACAACTAATCATATAATTTTTGCGGTAACACTTTACAATAAGGTTCATTAGTAAACATTAGCTAACTACTTTAGGTAACATGAACTAAGAATGAACAATACTTCTACAGCATTTATTAATTTTAGTTAATGTTAATTTCAACATTTACTAATGCATTGTTAAAATCAACAGTTGTGCTAGTTAACATTAGTTAATGCACTGTGAATTAACACTAACAATGAACGACATTTTCATTATCTAACATTAACAAAGATTAATAAATAGTGTAATAAATGTATTGTTTATTGTTTGTTCATGTTATTTAATACATTAACTAACATTAACTAATGGAACTTTAGTGTAAAGTGTTACCAGTTTTGCAAACAACATGCTTTCCATATATATACACGTATATAATAAAAATACAAATGCATGAAGTAATGGAATTTTTGCCTCGTTTAATAAAAATTTTGACGTCAAAAAAGGAAAAATGCCCTTATGAGGTCTTTTGAAACCACTAGGGCTTTTATAGTTTAAACTTCAAAAGGTAAACAGAAATGGAAAATTCCAAATATATTTTAAATAAATTCTAAATAAATCATTATGCAGATACCCATATTTTTTCTGTTCTATTCGGAGACATGTAGTACATACAATGATAACAGGTTTTTATATTTATTAAAGCATATTTATACATGCTAATAAATATTGGAACAGCTGGTTTCTGCATAATTTATACATCTTAACATCTGAGAGAATGCCTGGCCCTGCGAAGTGTTTCGATTGGTCCCTGAAAATCAAGGCAAGCCCTCGCTACAGAGCTGTGCTTCTCACACAGGCTGTTCATTTTCAATATTGGGGGGAAACAGAATTACTACCGATGTTGATTATTCAGCGGGACAGACCAACATGTTGCTTTTTTCCTTGGGCAAACCGTGACTCTTTCGAGAATAACAGATTGAGCTGAATATATTCTGCCAATTCTTGAGCACGCAGACACAAACAAAGAGAAGGACGTGCACACTTACACACAGAGACACACACACACTCACAATTGATTATTCTCTGAGGATCCCTTTTGAGTCCTCCATTAGCTTTGATGTTGATAGCCATTAAAAAGAGTTCTTACTTGATGTGTGTAATTAACGTTCTCTCTTTGTTCTCACTTCAGTCTTAAAAGAGGAAGGACATCCATAATTGTAAACTCAAGTGAATATTCATAGCGTAATCTGATCTCTTTTCACTTCTCATTTCACTGATTGCGCCTAAATCATTTTCAGCTTCACGACAGCCACACTTTTCTTTTTAAGGGCAAAATCAGTGGTGGCGTCCTGTGGCTAAAGTGAATGTTTTTTTCTGCTTCGCTCTTCCATAGCCTTGTCCAAATACCCACACTTGCGGTCTTTGCACTTGACCACTTGACTACTTTTCATAGCTTTATTTAAATTTTAATTTTAAATACTTTGCATTTTAAAATCAACTTCTAAACGTATGTTCAGTAGTCCCTATAACATGACAATTTTAATATGTGGTGCTTCTAATTAAGTGATAAAACGCAGTTGCAAATGTTGTACAAAATAAATATCACCACTACTCATCTTTGCACCAATAAAACGTAAAAACACTGTTTTTCTACCAAATTATATGTAATATCTAATTATTATATTTAACTTGCATTGGAAAGGTTTCCGTGACCTCTCGCGATATCTCGGCAAAACGTCTCACGATTTATTTCCAGAACATGATGCATGATGGGATACACTAAGCCTCGAATAGCGCTCCGGAGCGGTATTCGAGATAGTGTGGATTTAGTGTGCTTTAAGGACACTGCGCTCTGGCGTTTTTAAGACCTGGGACAGTCTTGCGCACTTACTTCCTGTCGCGTGCACGCGCTCTCAAGTGGCCAAGACCGCAAGTGTGGGTATTTGGACAAGGGGTATGTGTAGCAGGGTAAGTGTTCTATCTGCTTTTGGCCCCGGTTGGGGTGTGATTGGCAGACCAATGAGGTGTAAGCGGCCATACTATTTAAGGACTCCTATTTTGATGGGTGTGGTGGTGTCCTGATGATTCTGGGTTCTCCTCTCCCTGGTGTTTCCCTTTCCCTTCATATTTGTGTTCAGGTAGAATAAGACTCTATTGACAGGGTGTTGCTGTGAATGGCTCGAGGCTAATTAGTGCTATTTATGGTTTGATTAGAGTGGGGCTGGTGGTATCGGCATTGCGGCACGTTTATGGCGGAGTTCGCTTGCAGATATGTTCGGTAATTGTATTCAATTTTTCGATCGCTTGCAATGGTGGTATTTATTGTGTATTGCTCTCTGTAATAGCGATTAAAAGCAGGTGTGTGAATGTTAGCCCGGTACATTGAGCCACGGCACTTGTTGGAGTAACCATATAGCTTTGCGTTTGGTCTTCGTTCAACTCTAATCGTAAGTATGCCTCTCCCTTTCTCGCACATGGGGGTTTAGTAGATTTAGCTTAACGCTTTGGTTTTTCTTTGTTAAATGTAAAGAGGAATGGAACATCACAATCTCTAAGCCGATCCCTTGCTGAAGATGCTACATGTGACGCCACTGCTGTTTTGTTTATGGCCATTTTTTTTTTGTGATTACGGACATTTGTACTCCATTGCTTATGGTTTTGCTGCTAGGCGGGTCGTTTGGGCTGATGGCACTAGCTTTGTTTCTGCTAGGCTACTTATCGGTTTTATTTGATTGCCTTCCAGTACGTTTTGTTTGCGTTGTATTTTTTTGCTTTTGTAGTTTGGGTTTCTTTTGCAAACAGTGTTAATTTACTTTGGTTAATTTGTTATTTTGCAGCTTTATTATAGTTCACTTGTATTTTGTTTTTGTGCAATGTATTGTACTGGGTCAATGTAAAAGTTTATAATTTATTTAATTTACTGCCTTGATATTCTGGTGCCCTTCAGGCACTGCTGTTTGCTACTGCTGCATCTTGTGCTGTCAGGAGGCCCGAGTACTGGAGTCATTACATCCAATGTCTGTAAAATTAATCTATTTTATCTTTATTCATTTTTATTTTCCTTTTGTAATTTTTGGTTAATGTGTTTCTTATTATTCTTTCACCAGGAGCCAGTGGGGACTCTGTGTGGAGCAGGGGAGGCTAGCCGCTTTTCTTCGGTGGTGTGTGCTTACCATTTACATGCGAATTCCCGTGTTAACATGCACATCCCCATGTTAACCACCTTTCAAGACTTTAAAACTTTCAAGTTTATAACTGACTAACTTCTAAAATCAAATTGATAGTTGTCTCTGTAAAGAAATATGTAGCTTTGGAGCTGCTGCTGTGACGCTGTACAAATGCTTCCAATGGGAATACTCTCGCGAGTCTGCTGCTGCAGTGACGATGTAGTTCCGCTGATGCGAAGCTCAAACTTGCGGTGTGAAACAGGCGTAAGGTTTAGATAGTAGTCGTCCAATATACAGCGTGCTTCAGGAAACCGCTAAGCCTGGCCCTGGAGAATTATTTTTATAATCTTGTGTGTTTCATGGGAGAGAACTTTATTGATGCTCTTATAATAAAGTACTTTTTTTTTTTTTTTTTTTTTTTTTTTTTTTTTTTTTTTTTTTTTTCTCCTCCCTTTCTCGCACATGGGGGTTTAGTAGATTTAGCTTAACGCTTTGGTTTTTCTTTGTTAAACGTAAAGGAGGAATGGAACATCACAATCTCTAAGCCGATCCCTTGCTGAAGATGCTACATGTGACGCCACTGCTGTTTTGTTTATGGCCATTTTTTTTTTGTGATTACGGACATTTGTACTCCATTGCTTATGGTTTTGCTGCTAGGCGGGTCGTTTGGGCTGATGGCACTAGCTTTGTTTCTGCTAGGCTACTTATCGGTTTTATTTGATTGCCTTCCAGTACGTTTTGTTTGCGTTGTATTTTTTTGCTTTTGTAGTTTGGGTTTCTTTTGCAAACAGTGTTAATTTACTTTGGTTAATTTGTTATTTTGCAGCTTTATTATAGTTCACTTGTATTTTGTTTTTGTGCAATGTATTGTACTGGGTCAATGTAAAAAGGTTTATAATTTTTCAATTTACTGCCTTGATATTCTGGTGCCCTTCAGGCACTGCTGTTTGCTACTGCTGCATCTTGTGCTGTCAGGAGGCCCGAGTACTGGAGTCATTACATCCAATGTCTGTAAAATTAATCTATTTTATCTTTATTCATTTTTATTTTCCTTTTGTAATTTTTGGTTAATGTGTTTCTTATTATTCTTTCACCAGGAGCCAGTGGGGACTCTGTGTGGAGCAGGGGAGGCTAGCCGCTTTTCTTCGGTGGTGTGTGCTTCACAGGGTACCGTGTGTGTGGGTACGATCCCTCTATAGTGTGGGTGTGGTGTTTGACTTGGTGTGAATTTTAGGTGAGTTCAGATGACCTCCCGAGTTGCAGCCGGCCTGCCCTGTTCCCGCTAAGCCTGGCCCTGGAGAATTATTTTTATAATCTTGTGTGTGTGTTTCATGGGAGAGAATTTTATTAATGCTCTTATAATAAAGTAATTTTTTTGTATCGATACTCGCGTCTCACTACATCTGATTTCTTGCCCTCAATTGGTAAAACGTACGTGTGTCCTTATTGGTAGTATTTCCCTGGCGCCCCATCAGGGTGGCATAGTCGGCTGAAACTAATTGTGATTTAGGGTCTTTTAGACCTATGAGAGTGCCACATATGGACAGCGTGATGCATTGTTTGCTGCATGAGAGCAGCCCGAGGCACTTTCTGATTTCATAGGTGAAGTGAGGGAAGAGGCATTGCGCGACTAATGGTGTATAAACAATATGGAGACCAGGATAAGCAAAAGACTCGAGTTGTGTACTTCATGTCATCAGCAGTGCCGCGAATATATTCTGGTGATAAATGCTTGCCTGTAGCTCAAACAGGAGACTGTGGTGCTAGCGACAAAACCAATAACGTGTACCTTGACTGCAGTGTTGCTTTGGATAAAATTGTCTACCAAATGATAAATGCAGAGCTGCTAACTTGATTGAAAGCATTGTCATATATATATATATATATATATACACGTCAGTTTGCTAATGGAGAAAATGAATTACCAATATCTGTGAATGAATGAGAAGTCCAGTCCAGTGAGTGATCCGCACTGTTCAAGCATTTAACTCTCTCCATGGTTTCATGATAACTGTGGGTAACAGGATTGTGGGTAATGTAGTTCTTCAGGTAATCTGAATGTTTCACATGAAGCTAAAATCTCAGCATTCATGGCAGATCTGTGTTGAATGGATTATATTTTATTACTAAAATTCACTTTGTATTTTAGGTAGATTTTACATGTATGTATGAATGCATGTATTTACTTATTTATTCATGTTGTTGTTGTTGCTGTTCTCTTACACTCAACAAGGCTGCATTTATTTGGCTGCAACAATGCAGTAAAATAGTAATATTCTGAAATTATTTTTTTATAAATTTTAAAATCTTTTTTTTTTTTTTCCTGTAATAGTAAATCAGATTTTTCAGCATCATTACTCCAGTCTTCAGTGTCACATGATCCTTCAGTAATCATTCTAATATGCTGATTTGCTGCACAAGAAACATTTCTTATTGTATTATGTTGAAAGCAGTTGTGTTGCTTCATATTTTTGTGGAAACCATGCTACATCTTTTTTCAGAGTTTTTGAAGAACATGAAGTTCAAAAGAACAGCATTTATATTTGTAACAGAAATTTTCTGTAACACTATAAATGTCTTTAATGTCACTATTGATCAATTAAATGGGTCCTTGCTGAATATAAATATATGCTTTTATTCAGACACTATATAGTGTCCATTAATGTCTCAGAAATAATACTAATTTGTAAATTTACATCAACTTTTGTTGACTGGAGATTTAAAAAGCCCGGAGATTTAAAAACCCCAAAGATTTTCAAACATTTGTAATCTACTGGTACATTTCTACAAGTCGCAGTACAAAATAGAGTCCCATCCCAGCATTGGCTGTGACACAGCATTATCTCTCCTCTTCCCATAAAAATCCACTCAGAAGTAATATACAGCTGAGGCATTTATTTAGGATGAAAGTCACACCCCGGTGAATCTGAATCATATTTGAGAGATCAGGGATAAGCTTTGGATGTGCCGGTCGAGTGGAGAGTCTTTTGGGGATATGTGGCGGTAATTCACCTTTACGCGTCCTGTCAGATGTGGTGAGACGGTCCGCAAAAGATTCAGATTTTTCTAAACACGTCATTACAGCGTCTGGAGATGAATGACTGAGATCATTTCTTCATTAATAGACTGACAGAAACATTGTGTACCAGAAATACACAGACCTTGAGCCAAATGAATACAATGATAGGGTGATTAATTAGAGACTATTCTATTAAGCAGTCGTGTAGTCATGGAAACACTCTAAGAAGATAGTCTCTAATGCCAGAAATTATGAACTAATGAACTCCTTAAGAACTACCTTTTTCACACTTTATTTTTATATATACTGCGTAAATATGACCATATATGGATTTCAGTGGCATTGGACATTGCTATATCTCATTAGCTTTAGTTCAGTTGGACATTAATGAATTCAGCCGCAGGCCTTGAATGCTTAATTACTTCAATACAACAGCTGAATGCAACAGCAACCAAAATGAACAGAATGATCATGAACTGCTGCTGCAAATGAATCCCATACATATGATTCGCTTTAGTTCATTGTAAATGTAAAATTGAAAGCATTAATTAATCATTGCTATCAAGATTGATCAAATATATTCTCGAACACTGGAGCTATTACACAAACAGGAAAGAGTGTGAAATGGAAAAATGTCTTCAGGTATTATGGGAGTTTGAAAGGGAAGTGAGAGATGAGAGCAGTTCTAGATGTCATGGTACCTGCTGTCAGCCTGTAACACTGAGAAACCAGCTGGAAACCAGCAACCTGCAGATACTAAAACCTTTTTCCATCAATATTCCTTTCAATCCCATGAGCTCATTAACACCGTCAGTAATATTAACCGTAGAGTTTAAAACTAAAGTAGCTTCATCTGATCATCTGATTTAGTAGATGATACATGCATATACATTAAAGGGGTCATATGATGTTGCTAAAAAGAACATTATTTTGTGTATTTGGTGTAATGAAATGTTTATGCGGTTTAAGGTTAAAAAAACACATTATTTTCCACATACTGTACATTATTGTTTCTCCTCTATGCCCCGCCTTTCTGAAACGCGTCGATTTTTACAAAGCTAATCGGTCTGAAAAGCGAGGTGTGCTGTGATAGGCCAGCTATCCAGTGCGTTATGATTGGCCGAATACCTCAAGCGTGTGACGGAAATGTTACGCCCCTACCATACTGTGATGATGCCCTGTCAGGCCAGAGCGATGATTCAAAAACATGAAAACCCATTATAAACGAGGCATTCTTTGCATCCAGTGGGGACATAATTATGGATTATAATAACTTATACTGTCTTTTTACGCGTTGCGTTGCATCGCGCCGCGTAAACATAAAACGATGTCTGCATTTGTGATCGGAGAAATGACAAACAACAAGCCCTACTCTACACTGCCCAAAACTCGCATTTGAATCATCAGTGGCAAATTCTTTAAATATAAAAAACGTACTTATAGTCTGTGAGTCAGAACAGCCGGTATTGTAGTCTACTCTATAGTCCTCCATAAAATGTGCTGCATACATCTGAATATTTCGGTTGAAGTGTTCTGGAACAGTGTTGTAAATACAACTTAACCACTGATTTCTAGTCGTGTCCATTTTTGTAAGGCCAAACAAAGTAGTTTCACTTTCACAACGAATCACACAGCGCCTTCATGACATGGCGGCGGCGGCAACAATACTACAGCGAGAATAAAAGTTACGCCTTCTTTCTTTGCGTGAACATTTGGTGTTATGCAAATCTTCCCACATCGTGATGTAGACGTGGGGGCGTTAGAACGAGCCGTTTTAGGTAGGCGTGGCTGACTCTTAACTTTTATAAAGAATATCTCTTTGGATTTGAGACTTTAGTCTTTGCAACTTTACAGATCTTCTTTATGCACCAAGAGCTTTTAACACTCCAAAGAGAAAGGAAAAATTGAAATCGTGTCATATGACCCCTTTAATACACATGTGGCTGCTTTCTTCACTGCTGTGACAACACTTGCATCCCTCCACCACTACAACGAACTGAAGACTGGAGTTATGATGCTGAAAATTCAGTTTTGCCATCAAAGGAATCAATTACATTTTAAAATATATTCAAAATAAATTACAAATAAATTTTAAATTGTAATAATATTTCACAATATAACTGTTTTACTGTATTTTTAATCAAATAAATGCAGCCTTGGTGAGTATAACTTGGTGAGGCTTTTAAATGGTAAATAGTCTCTGAACTATATACGTAGCAGTCTCATAGCTTTGTCTCTATATTTTTTTCTGATTTTCATATTGTGCTACAAAATCAATA
Organism: Sinocyclocheilus anshuiensis; assembly: GCF_001515605.1. Lineage (NCBI taxonomy): Eukaryota > Metazoa > Chordata > Actinopteri > Cypriniformes > Cyprinidae > Sinocyclocheilus > Sinocyclocheilus anshuiensis. The sequence goes on along the minus strand of NW_015555781.1, from coordinate 1,089,288 downwards.
TAATTAATGTTGTGATTCATCTTGTACCAAGTTGGTTTGGTTTATGTCTTAGAAATCTTTATTGAAGAATTTTAGTGAATCCCTCTTGAGACGATGACTAAGAAAAATGCCAACGGAACCAAGTTGAAGGTCACTGTTACATCATAATATTTAAATTTACTCATTTGCCAGACACTGTTATCTAAAGTGACTTACAATGCATTCAAGGTGTACAACTTGCCAGTATGTGTGTTTCCTGGGAATCTGACCCAGCGCTTTGCTGTTGCTAGCACCATGCTCTACCAGTGGAACTATAGGAACTACCTGGACCCATATAGCCATAGTGTCATTTTCTGGAATGACTTGAGACGTGTGACCTGAACTACTTTTCACTCTTAAAAATAGAGGTTTTATAGTTTTTTTATATAGTTTATTTAATTTTTGATCTTTTGTCTTTTAATTACAGTCAGCACGTCCACAGCCAATTCTGAAGAATATGTGTGAGGATCATAGGTTGAACATCATGAAATATAAACTAGACTCAAAGTCACGTTGGCCAACTCTAACTGCTAGACCATGGCTCCAGATATGATTAGCTAAAGAATTAGAGAATAAAGGTTGTTTTTGGATCTTAATAAGGCTTTCCTATGGTCCTTTGGGACTCTAATTGGATCCTTTATTCTTAAGAGTCATGTCCACTTACAGTACATCAAAAAACACATAGTATGAATCTAAGATGACTTGCATATGGATTCGTTCTGGTCATAGGGGAATACTGTAAGTAATTTCAGATGAAACGGAGCATATGCAAATGACATGTGAGAGCGAGAGATAAAGAAACACACACATAACCACTCGCACCCACTGGCTGGAGCTGCACAGGAGTAATGCTCTCTTCTCATAATAAACATGTCCACATCTCACATTCAAGTTGCTCTAATATTCCAGAGAGAAAATGTATGGCACATCCCTGATTTGTTTGCTGTTATTAATGGGGCAGGGAGGAAGGAAGTGTTCTGTGGCTGCCAGCGCAATATCTGACCTCTGAGAGTGCATTAAATCAAGGCATTAGGGCCTGTGTTAATAAAAAGGATAGCAGAGGTGGAGCACCTCGGCCAAAACAAACACACCCCAGACACAACAAGCAAACGGCACAGGCTTCCAGCAGCACAGGAAGGAGAATTAATATTGGGTTTTAATCTGCCATATTAGGGCAGCGACTTGCCGCAGTTGACTGAGATGTGAAGATCTCTGCAGAGCCTCTGGATGAGCTCTGTTTAGAGCTGTTTCGAAGCGCATGTCCATCAAACTGAGAGACCCAGGTTAATGCCCAGAGCGCAGATCACAAAGGTTAATGCTGTGACTCTAAGTGGTCGCTCTTAAAAATAAAGGTTCCAGTTAGTGGCAAAATGGGTTTTACAGCGGGACACCACTGCAGAACCTTTTAATTTCCATCGTTCTTTACAAAACCAGCTATATACCTTTCAGAGGTGTCATGCCTTTTTTTTTTTTTTTAGCCAAGTGGATTATAAAAGGAACTAACAAAAAATCATTTTAAACAAATTTTAATCTTTAAACATTTCTGGGGTTGAATAGTGGTCCAAATTTGCACTAAACAAAAACTGTACACTATGACTTGTATCTTAAAATTAAAGGTCTAATATATCCACTACCAGTGTTATTTTGGCATCCCTGATGTGCTATTACAGTTTTTGTTAATATTTTGAACTATATCTTATTTTATATATTCTGATTTCACTTTAATATTAAAGTTTCTGTAATATTGCTGTGTTTTGTCATTTTTATTTATTTTTAATATATCAAAGTAGTGTTTTATTATTATTATTATTATTATTATTATTATTATTATTATTATTATTAACTAATATACTATAATAGTAGTGAATTATTATTATGATGATGATGATGATGATTATTATTTGGTTTAATTATTTGGTTATTTGATTATTTCATTGAGAAACTGAAAAATATTGCCTTGACAAATAGCTGAAATAAAAAAAAAAAGTTGTTTTTGTTTTTTTAAATATAGTTTCAGTTTGCGTTTTAGTTAACAAAACAAAGAGTATTCAACTCCTGTATATACTGGTGCTTTAAGAATTAATAAGGTCTTTGTAGTTCAACCAAAAATAGTTTACTCCAAAACCTATATGACTTTGTTTACTCTGTGGAAAACAATAGAAGAAAGAATTTTCAAATTACTTATTTGCATACAACAAAAATATATAGTGATCAGAGATTGCCAAACTCCAAAGAAGAACATAAGCATGTGCAAGTGCAGGGATAATCCTCCACCTCTCATGTAGCTCTTAAATCTCATTCATGCTACCTCATATTCATTGCGTTTGACTACGAGAGAAGTGACAACCATTTGGCATCACTTGATGTGACAGGTTTGTATATGCTTGCAGCTTGGAACGACATGAGGGTGAGTAAATGATGACCGATTTCCTTATTTGGGTGAACTAATCTGTTAAGTGATGATACCTAGAACAACACGCTAATCTGACCAACCTATAATGCAGCATCAATAACATTTTCAACCTCCAATCTCAACCAACACTGTAAAGCAAAATGAATGAAAAAATAAAATAAAATGTACAACAAGAGCCATTAAAGATTTGAAGATCTACACAGATTGCACAGCAAGTGTCTCTAATAATGAAGCCTTGCATTCACAGAGATTTTGTGACAGATGTCTGTTTTCATTTTGACAGACACTGAGTAAGAGTATGTGGGTGGAAATCATAAAAGCTCGCCTGGACTGCGTTTGATTGGCGCTGAGAATTTGAGCATTTCCTAAGCCAGAATCAATGTGTAAAATATAGTGGCTTTGTCTGAAAAATGTCTACCATAAGCATGCTGCGTCTGAGCTGTGGTCACTTTTAGTGTAACTTACAATGCTAAGCAGCACATGGACTGACGAAAATTTCTGTTATTGTGCTTGTGCCACGGGAGGCTTGATTACATTCATTATCACAACAGGACTGCTTCACTGAGTTTCCATAATTGACAGAACATGTGGTGGACTTTGTTGTGTCTTTCATTTGAGAATAATGCAAAAGGTAAGAAATGTGCACAGTGTCAGGGACAGGATGAATAAGAGCTAAAAAGCAAAAGGGACATTTAAAGCACAGTGGGGCTTCTTTTGCTTTAGGTAGGTGGCATGTGGTTTCATTCCCATATCACTCTCTGGTGTATACTTCAATTAACATAAATGTAATGCTGTCCAAACTTTTGAGTTCACTTCAGCAACTTTTATGCACCCATATTCATGTGACCTTTCTTTTTAAGCCATCTATTCTATCACTACTTTCTAACATCACTGTGAATCTATGATATGTACCACTTCCCTTAGTCTTTAAGATATATTGGTGGCACATTTTACAGCAGACTAATGTGTAGCATCACATGTGGGATGTTAAGTTCCCTAAACAACAACTGCTTTTAATCTCTGTGCATTTTATTCTGCAGTGACTTAATTCCCTCAGTCCACAGACTAAAGTTATCCAGGCAAATGCAGTATTAAAGTACATCATGGGCATACATTTCAACATCTAATAAGCATAACATTTCTCAAGAACAAAATTTTAAGGGGACACAAAGATGTTTTGCTTTAATTAAAACCAAATTCCCTTAATATGGGGTACTGTTGTCCGTCTGTTGTTTTTGTTCTTTTCTCTGTCATTTTATCTGGCCAACAACGCAAGTGAAAGTTGTTTAAATATGAGTAAGGTTCATAAGTTCACCACGCATTCATATTATAATTATTAAATAAAAAAATTAGAAGAACTTTGTCCTCTCCCACAGGACTTGTGTGTGTAGGTGAGGTAAAGGGGGAAAGCAGGCAGTGGACCAAAACTCTGTGAGGCAAGGGAGTGGGGACTCAAAATATCTCTAAACTTAAAACTTTTTTTTTGGCCCTGTTTGTGTTTTGTATTGTTTAACTATTACACAATTACCGTTTTAGGGGGGCGTGGCAGTCTTAATTTTGATAAAGAATATCTCGTTGGTTTTGAGACTTTAGTCTTTGCAACTTCAGGGATCTTATCTATGCACAATCAGCTTGTAACACTCCTAAGAGAAAGGAAAACTTGAAATCGCATCATATGACCCCTTTAACCTCAAAACCTGAGAGACTTAATGCTAAGCATGCTACAACTTACTTCATCAAATTCATTAAAAAATTAAAGGAGGTGGCAACATTTTAGCCCATTGACTCTTCTATTATTGAGTCAATAATATCATACTTTACAACATCAAATCTAATATATGAAAATGCTTAAACATACAGTACATAACATACAACTGGCTATTTAACCCTCTGGGGTCTGAGGTGATTCTGGGGCCCTTGAGATGTTTTGACATGCCTTGACATTTATGCTTATTTCAGCTACTTATAACATACTATTGGCCAATATGTTTTTTTTTTTTTGTATTCAGCACAAACTGTGCTACAACAATATGTATTATTATATATGTAAATTGTATGCATCAGGGTTTTATTATAGTTCACAAAAACTATAGCAAACTAAAACCATTGAAATCAAGTATTTTACTTGAAATGCAATAAATGCTAACTGAAATAAAAATAAAAAACTTTTAAGTTTATTGCCAAGGCAATATTTCCCATTTTTTGTTTAAATTTGTGTTCTAAAATAAATAAAAGTTAATAAAAACTATACAGACTATATATTAACTACTCACACACACATACACATTTGCACCAACACATTATTTTAGTGTAGCAGGAACTGTGGCTATGCAAACCCACGGGCTTCTGGGATTGCTTCATTTACATTCCACAGATTGCATCAGGAATTCTGAGACATTTTCCTTTTCTCCACCTGTTAATTGGGGACAGCATGCACCAAAACAGATATGCACTGACACGTAAGCACAATAGCAGCATCACAGGCGAGCCCTTGATTAGCGAGCGTTAATGACTACAACACATGCTTGACCATGCCCGTGATATTCTATCAGTCAGTAAACACAGCCATTTTTCTCCGGCTGCATCCTTCACGTATGACGGTAAGGCGTGTCTGTGTGTGTGTTTTGCATCGAGAGGCAGTAGTTGCGGCAAATGCTCCTTTCCATCCATCTGAGGACATGTTTACAAAGCTTTCATTTCTGAACGATTCTCAACCCAGTGCGTGCGGCCACAGCGTGACATTGATTAGGAGGCTTGTCAGAAATAAACTGGAGAGCCCCATTCCTCTACAAACCTGTATTCATTTAGTTCTGCCAAGTTATACAGTGCCATATCTCTGCAGGAAAATCCAGCATGACATGAGAGCGAATTTTGCCCTTTTAAAAAGAGGGTTAATCTTTCTTTCTTTCCCTCAGCAACCTCAATCTCTCTCCGGCCCGCATTGCTCTTGTGATCCCTAGCTGCTGCAGTAAATTAAATTAAATAAACCCATTAGTTACAGCACTGCTACCTTCTCACCTCTGCCCAGATGCACTTTCATGGTTTGTTGGCCTTTTAAAGTAACCGGAGGACTGAGAATATGGAATATGTGATTGGAAAGTGACCTTGAATGAGCAGAACAGAGGTTTGGGATCATTGTTTATCGGGATGATCACTTAAAACTTTTTGTTAACACATTTCCGACTGTGCTTTCCAGGTTAATAATGAACATGTATTCCAAAAGTAAATTATACTTGAGGTGCTCTCAAATATGTAGAGGCAGGCGAGAGTAAAAATGGGGGTGGATGGCTGTGAAGAGCGAGTCTGCGTCACTGCAAACACGTTAAAACGTGTGGCATGAGTAACTGAGTAGAGATCACCAATCCGGCAACATGCTGACAGCCTGAGCAGCACGTCTGAGGGGAGAGAGACTTATTTCATTATTTCTTTCACATTATATCATTCCGTCTGTTGTTTTAAATCATGAAAATGTGTAATAACTTGAGATAAAAGACGGAAAAAGTGACTAAAGCTGGGAGAGAATTTAAAAGAGGTTCGGTGGCGAACAAAGACCATTTAAAGCACCTCATCCAGTGGAATAATTCTCCCTCAATTTCAGAGTTCGCTTCATAAAAACAGCAAACCTCATTATATACCTTATTTTGAACACTGCAGGTAACCAAAAAGGTTTCCTTTAACACAAAGTTGCTTTGAATTCTTGAAAAACAGCACAAACACAGAGGGGTGTGCAATATAGTGCAACAGTTGGGTTCTGGAAGTAAAAATCCTATTCTTTGTCTCCATAGAGAAAACTGCAACAATTCGATATAAATCCAGGCAAAAGGAGACATGGACAACAAATACTATATCCAAACATGAGGCGAGGCAGGCAAGAACTGAAAAACACACATGAAACATCCACAAGGGACTGTGCAACAACCATTTTCAGTTTCATTTAAGCTAGAAAAGTCCACTACAGTTGTTTATGTTCGCATGTGGTATTTGTGCGAAAGACAAAGTTTTACTTTTACTTTAAAAAATGACACGAAATGCAATTGGGGGTGACTCCAGTTCACTCCCTTTCAAACACTGGAGGTACGCATCCTACCATTCATCATAATTTGCAATCATTGTCAAGAAATTATATGCAGTTTAAATGCATTATAGAAAGCAAAACTTGCCATCTTTACTGTTAATAGGCAGGCACAGAACAAGCAAAGCTTGTCAACAAAACATGGCCCAACCTGACATCTCACATGCCAATAATCCAAATTACCCCAGGAAAACAATCTCCTTCTGATACTCCAATTAGCAATTAACATAATCCTTAAAAGCATCCTTTTTCATCTCATCAGCTTAGTCCAGATCTCAAAGGACACTTGGCACATGTGGCAGCTGCTGCATAAAAGCTATTGTGAGTTGAGCTGATATTGCGGGACATTCTCATGTGGGGTTTGATTAATGGTGTATGGATATAATTGATGGAGGGCAACTTGAAACCTCAATAGACAATGGCACAGGAAAAGTTCCCAAAAACACATTCAAAGTCACAGGAACATGATCTAACCACCAGAACTCAGTATGTTGAAACGGTTGCAGTCGGTTTACACTTCCAAAATACTATCCCTACATTGCTTCACACTATGCTAAAATTATTCTAGCTGAATACCTCATGGTGATTTCAGGCAAAGAAAAGCACATGAATAAATAAACAAAAGAAAGCAATGAGAAACTTCAAAGGTGATGGGACAATCACAGCAAAAAAGCTTCTGGAAGCCAATGAATGTGTTTGTCTTTGTTTGTGATGGTGACTCAGGGGTGTTAACAGAGGAATTAGCTTACACCTACGGAGTGTAAGCACATCTCACCGCCATAATTGAATTAAGCCTGTCACAATCTTCTAAGCTGCGTATATTATTGAAGAAACGGGTGGTGTGAGCTATGTCACAGATCATTCACAAAGCAGCATTGCTAAATAGCTGCCTTTCTCATTTGTTTGTTCACATTCGGTTGGTCGCAAAATGGGGAAAACCTTCATTTGCGATTTATCATTCCCCTGGCAAACTATTAAAAGAATAGTTCAGCCAAAAATTAACATTTTGTCACTGTTTATTGTGACATGAATATTGGCTGGTCCAAAGCCATATGGTGTTATTTCCATGGGACACAAAAACGTTTATAGGAGTAAGTTTTTAAAGAATCGCTGCAGAGAACAAGTTCACAGTGAACCAGTGCTGTCAAGACCAAAAAAGATACAAAAAAGCACCACAAAGGATTGTAAGAGTAGCCAGTGTAACTTATTTAAAGTCTTTTGAAGCCAAATAATAAGTTTTTCTGAGGAACAGACTTGAAAATGTGCAGTATGTACCACATTTATGCCGCTTTTATATTTTTAAAAGGGATAATTCAGCCTAAAATGAAAATTCTGTCAACATTTACTCCCATAATTCATTCCAAACCCATAAGACTTGTGTCATGTGACCAAAACACAAATGAAGAAATTTTAATGAATCCTGAGAAATTTCTGTCCTGTCCACCAAAACTTTCATGGTTAAAAAGTTCATAAAGTAATCCATATAAATCAAGCTGTTCAATACAAGTTTTCATGTGACACGAAGGCACATTTGAGCTTTTGTTGACTGTATTTGTTGTCCTGTAGTTATGCAAAGATTTCTTATCTTAACTATTTCTTATGATGTTAAATCTGCATTGAACTTCAGATCAATCTCAAAGTAAAAGATGGTACTAAAGTCTGATTTTGTGGTGGATGTGTTCAAATTTGATAATCTTAATTCAAGTGATGAAGGATTTTGGAAGTCTGACAGTGTTGAGCACTACTGTAAGGTTAACCCTGCATGGTGTAAATGTTTGAAAATGATTAACTGTTGCAAATAAACATTCATTAGAAATTTAGAAAAGTAATCAAAAAGTAATCAAAAGTAATCAGTTACATTACTTTAATAAAGTAATTGAAAAAGTTACACTACTATTACATTTTAAATAGGGTAACTTGTAATCTGTAACCTACTACATTTCCAAAGTAACCTTCCCAACACTGTATATATATATATATATATATATATAATGTGTGTGTGTGTGTATATATAATGTGTGTGTGTGTATATATATAATGTGTGTGTGTGTATAAAAGCTTAGATGAAATCTGTTCATCATAGAAAGAAATCGAGTCTCTTCCCAAAACTTGGATTAAAGCTCTAGATTCATATGGATTACTTGTACAATGTCTTTATGAACTTTTTTAAACATCACAAGTTTTTGGTGAATGGACTTTCAGTGGAGGGATAGAAATATCTCAGATTTCATTAAACATATTTTCTTTGTCTGACAAAGATGAACAAAACTCAAACAGGTTTGGAACGCCATAAGGATGTTTCATTTCTGGGTGAACAAACCATTTCAGCTTGACAGACGTGGTCACTATAAATCTGTTATTGTGTGACAAGAGCTGCATAGCAATTCTTCAAAACTCCTGCAGGAAAATAACAGCATACAAATGTAGAACAACGTGAAGGTGAGAAAATGATGACAGAAATTTCACTTTGGGGGGAACTATTCCTTTAACTAGAATCCTCTATCTGTCAGAGCCATATGGTGTATTAGGATTTCTGTGTACTGTGTCAGATGTCACAGAGAGATGCAGGTGAAGCCATGTGTCACATTCCTAGTAGGGAATCAGATTTTTTCATCCCTACAGCTCCTCTGAGGAACAGTAAAGCCCTGCTATGATAAATGTCAGGTCAGAGGAGCAGCCGTGAGACACGCTGGAAGCTGTATGTTTGCCTTCACTGCTTGGCTTCAACGTGTCAAAGTTCCTGTCTGAACTGCATTAGCTTGTTTTTGGGTCTTGAGACTGTATCACTCACCCAATACGCAAAAAGGGAGGAGGTGTTGCAGGAAATGCAGGGAGAAAATTGGAATCTTGTCAAGTATGACTGACATCCCTATTTGTCCCAGGGAATTCTTATTCAGAGAGATTTTAAGATGGCTGTAAATCAGCTCTTTGTCGAATGAAATCATTGTTCCTTCTGACTGGAAACACATCATGGCAAATCCGTAGAAAGTAAATAATCCCTGGGAGAATTCTTTTAAGCTCAAAATGACTTAAGTTTACTCTTTATTTTTGGTTCAAAATAAATAATTTAATACTTGAGGCAGTGGCTGACAATGTGGGGCTAAAAAAAGAAAAAGAAACAAGAAACAAAGCAACAAGCCTCCATATTTGCTTTGCAACGAGGACAAGGTTTAGGTTCTCATCCATAGACACAAAGCGGGCAGTAGCTGTGTGTTAATGGCAGATGATGCCAATATTTTAATGGCTGCAAATTAAATTGACAAATTAGATTCTTAGCATAAGTGAATTAAACTTGTGGAATTGGATGAAGATCATCACTTCAGAAACTTTCTAGCAGGATTCAGCCCAGCAGGCAGCAAGGATGTCTGTCAGAAAGAGCGAGGCGTTGAGGGTTGAGTAAGAAAAGATGTACTGCAGAATCTTGACGGCGGGTGGATTTTCCTCTCTCAGCCTTCAAAGATAAAACGACGTGATTCCATGTACAGCTGTGGTGCCGCAAAATAAATGGACTCGAATAATCCGAAAGGCCGACCTCTGAGTAAGTACCGCAATATGAGCTCACTTTTCACCTTGATTCTTTAGGCCACGGAGAACCTTTCTCATAGACTGCGGCGCCGTGTGAATGCTTGCACCTTAATGCTCTTTGACTTTAAATCCCAGATGTAATTGAACTGTCATGACTGCTGTCTGGAATTGTTTCCGGAGGGCCAAACAATATGCGCGTGCCTCTCCATGCAACCCTGAAAGCTGGATCCCAGAAGATGCCTACATATCATCAATGTCAAAACAAAGTAATAGCACAAGTACATTCGCAATTTTCAACTATCAACAGTGCAGGAATTTCGGCGGCTGGATCTCAGCATTGGAATGGCACAATGTTCGCACCTAGCCAAAAGATGACTTGAAGGGCAATAAACGTGAAGTGCCAGGACAGAAGCTCCTGTAGTCACTGGGCTCACTTGTGCTGGTGAATTTAATTAAGTGGAAATAGGGGGATGAGACAGACCTGACTGCAGCAGTCCACTCGCTCTCGACAGGCACAGGGGCATGCTGCTAATTAAAAAGTTTAATTCCACGACTGCCGCGTTGTCATCCGAGTGCCCAGAGGTGCGTCCTTGCACGCCTTGGCAAAAGCTTATCAGGAGCATGCAGATTGGGGCATCCCAGGGTGGTGCAGGGGCTAGGCTGTATGGAGAGAGATGGCATCCAGCTTGAGCTGGGAGGCGGCCCACCTCGTCTCACAGCTTCGAGCCAGCAGTCAGGAGGCGAGAGTCGGGTTGAACTGCAGCGTGGCGTGCTGAGGCATGGTAAACAAGGGATAAACGGAGGATTTGGGTTCTGTCCTGCTTCGCTCAGCAGTGGATCTGCGTCTGCGACTCGCTCCTTCTGTCAGAGGCTCGTGTCTCGGCTTCTGACAGGAAAGAATCAATGCTGCATGCTGTTCATACTCCTCAGAAACTTGCAGATGATTTGCTTCACCCAGTGACCCTTAAAGTATTAGGACACATAAGCCACACTTAAAAGCGTCTGAATTTCATTGCATAAAATATCAAAATAAGTGACATCTGCAATGAAATGGCGCTGGAGCTTTTCTCACAAATAACTTTTTGGAGCTATTTTGAAAGGTGTCAGGTGTCAGGGAACCTGTCAATTCTTAACAGCTTCACACGGATGTTCTATCAGAGTAACCACTGTGATGAGCTACATTAAGTATGGACATGATCAACTAACATCTGAACCCGAGTGTCCAAATACTTAATTCTGAACAGTATATCTGTTGTTTTATATCTAGAATCCTAACAAATTTTCATTTTCATTGTGCTATAATTCTTTTTAAACAAATTCATTTTCAATTAGTTTAACTGTAATAAAAAAACTAATAATAATAACAATAAAAACTATATAAACATCTTAAAATAACCAATGTAATTGACAAGAACACAAAGCAACATTTCTAAAACTTAAACTAAAATTAAAATGAAAACAGACAACATTAAAATAAAAACAAATTTAAAATATTAATAAAAATAATACTCTTGACGATATCTCATTGATACTAAAATAACATTGGTTTGGAACAACACAAGGATGAATAAATAATGAGTTTTCATCTTCAGGTGAACAATCCCTTTAAAGGAATATTTCAACATAAGGAAATATCTTCCAATAGTATGTTTTGCCATGTTAGTGATGACCACAGAAAATAATTTCTATCCATCTCTCAGTTTGTATAAGCTAACAGCTTTGCACATACAATGGAAGTCTATGGGGAAAACACGCAAGATGCTGCTGATAGAGCTTAACTTGCCTTTAACTCTCAATATTCCTTTAAACTACCAAAAGTTGTAAGGAATGAGGCATTTCTGAAGTTCTATCAGGAAACAAGGGTCACTGGGGAATAAATAGGTGCTGGAATTAGAGCGCTTCATTGTGTAGCCTTGTACAGGGCAAGAACAATGCATGGGCTTCAGCAGTGTATAGCTCTCACCGATCAGAATGTATTTTATCTCCAACAAAAAGGAAGAGACCTTGGTGTAGGCAATGCTGATTCTTTGCTATCTCTTGAAAGGCCACCTCTTTTACAGGCTCGCGACTGGACAAAAAGATGGAAAAACTCTCCTGAGGTCAAATAGCCAAAGGATCTCCAGCTCTGAATATTGTGTGGGGGCTATTGAATAGAATGAATAAATAACAGATCAGAGAAGCCTGTAAAATGCTGCAAATGTCCTTTTAGATTTTTTTTTTGAGCAATACAAAATAACCACATACTGTAACATTATATAGCATATCTGATTCTTGTATCATTGCAAAATGTAAACGATATTATCGCCCAGCACTAATCGGCAGCTGGGATGCTCAAAAAGAGCAATGTTTTGCCCTACAAATGGCTTACTTAAAAGTTGTCTCTGCATATTAAGCTGGGATATGAGTCTTTTAACTGCAAAAATTACACACTTCAGCTTTAACACTCTCATTTTTACCTTCCTGCACTCCTTTAATCTAAAAGTGAACCCCAGCAGTGGCGCAATTTGTCTAATGATGCCAAGCTATTATTATTCGACAGAGGGAACGTATTACCCACTCAGTGAAAGTGAGGCTTCTTTTAAAAGCAGACAGGAGTTTAACAGAGCATCCATTCCTCTCTGACAAGCCTTTTAAACATAGCATCAGGCTGTAAAGGAGGAGCACCATCATATTTCAAGACTGAAATGACTACCTAACTTCTCCTGATATAAATGCCCAGCAAATGAAGTCCAAAAAGCCTTTACTGCTGGATATTTATTCACGAAGGCTTTAAAATGTAAAACCGGCTTGTCTCTGCGTCTTTGCATACAGAATATTTGTAAACCGAGTTGCCTTCTTATGCATATTAAAGGGAACAGACCACCTAAAAATCACAACTGACTCACTGTCATGTTGTTCCTAACCTGTATGACTTACTTTCTTCTGTGGAACATACAAGAAGATATTTTTTTCCCCAGTGTATAGGCAAAAACAAAACACTTTCACGTTTTCAAAATATCTTCTCTTGTGTTCCACCGAATAAAGAAAGTCATACAGTTTTGCAAATGACAGGAGGGTGAATAAATGGAATAATTAACTTTAATAATTCACATTACATTAATGAACTACACGTTTCACATGTTTAAGCTTTACAGCCACGGCTAAGTGTGAAATGAGCCACTTCTGCAAATTCAAATCAGTTTGCAAGCATTTGGTGAGATTGTGGTCTCAAAAGCCAATATTAAAACACAAATGTTGGGTGTATGTTGTGATGTTTCATGTCATCAAATTCAAGGTCCATCTTTTAATGTCATTTCAAATAACATTTTGTTTTAAATACAGTTTAATTGCAGTTTGTTATTTTTGTTTAGCTACATTTAACCCCTCAGTTGGCGATTTGGCATATTGCACATCTAGCCAGACAGTTATTGCACATGTAATGTTGTTTCCTTCAGTGAGTATGGTAGGCCATTACATATTTGATATTCCTCCAAGCTACATGTTATGTTCCAAGCGCATATGGAAACAAATTTAAGGCCGCTTAAGGGATTTTCCAAAACACACAAGCACTCTTAGGTGTTATTTATGTAAGCTTGTCATCCCCAGGTCTAATGAGTCCCACACAACGACTGTAATGAAACAGCTCCCATTAACACCCAGGCAAATGAGCGAATGTTACTAGTTCTGCTCGCTCTGAAGTGAATTGCGGAAGATGTTGCCTGGCCTCAAAGCTCTGAGTCACAGCCCAAGGCTAGCAGATCCAAGCAGATCCAGCACACGCCGCAGCATGGCTTAATGCTCATTCACTCTCTACCCCTCAGATACTATTTGTACAGCTTCTCCTCACCATAGGCAACTGTTCGGCTGAATGATGTTAGGTCTATGTATAGTACTCCAAAGAAAAACAGCCTGACTGTAATAACCTGCACTGGTTCTGATTGTAAATAGAGTGGAGAGATGTAAACTAGGAAATATCGCAGGCTGACGAGTCAAAGCATGTTGAGGATGTGTATGTGAAAGCACATACACCTGAGTAAGCACCTCATGATTTGAGCACACCTGTGAGTCTGGAGCCCAGGCGTGCTGAAAGTGCTCAACGGAGCATTCACAGCACCTGGCTCTACTGAGCAGTGATTGCGAACGTGAATTCGGCGTGAAATGAAACAGTCATGCTGCTGTAGTAATTATGTTAAAGCTGGACAAAAGCATCCACTGCAGCCTGGAGCTTGGTTGCTTTTGAATCATCACATATGTATTAGTCTACTGACTAATTGACTGACTAAAGCATCTCTCAACTATGAAATGGGGAAAAAAAAAAAGACCTCTGCTATATTGTCTATATTAAGTGTAGACATACTCAAATGCAATACATAGGCCTACAGAAGTAGCATTTACTTCTGATCAGCCCTGATCAACAGATGCTTTGTCAAATAAAATGTATACTATTTCTTATTTTACGACTGTACTAAACTTGGAGGTATATACCCATCATTTAGCTGTACATTCATCTTATGTCTTCAAAAGCTTTGATGATCGGTATAAATAATAAGACATTTGTACTAAACTAGTGTTTTTTTTTTTTTTCTCAAATTACTAGACCATTTTGAAAAAATACAATAATGGTAAATATTTTCTGCAATCTCTGAATGCAAGCACTTTTTTTATAGTAAAGGAAGGAAAGAGAACTCAACCAAGATGCTCATTGACCATATGCTTTGCCCAGATCTATCAAATGACTCAAAAATTGCTTTTTTAATTTCAGTTTAAATTATTACTTTTTGCATCTGTAGTTTGGCATAATCTTTCACTATTATTTACAAATAAATTAACAACTAAAAATAATAATATAATAAAAGTATTAAAAAAAATGATCCCATAAATCAAAGTCAGTCATGAAGGAAGCCATTTTGTTGTCATGTGACAAGAAAACCATAAAACAGCAGAGCCCTTGTCCCCCCTTTCTTCACTCCGATTATAATGGCTTGGGGCAATTTTTTAACCCCGTAATCCGAGGTGCAGTTCACCACTCTCCGAAGCTCGCTGTCCGTGGTGCTGAATTCCGGGTGCTCGTGCTCTCCAGCAGCAGCGGCGGCGGCGCGCGACATCATGCTGCTGCTGCTGCTGGTTGTAGCCGCCTGAGCTCGCGCCCATCCCGACGTCCTCTCGTCGATCCCCGCGCTATTTCTAACGCTCGAGACGGCGATAGTTTGCTCTGTCGCCGTTCTCTCGATTAACTCCTCGTCGAAGTAGACCTGGGAAGAGGGCGAGTAAAGTTTTTCCCTCAGCGTAACAAAAGTTGTTTCCTCTGTCGCGAGCCTCCCCTGATAAACGTAGTTCTCCTGGAACTGGAAGGAGTTGTAACAGCTCATCAAGCTATAGAACAGATAGGTGACAGAAAGGGAGAGGGTGAACATGAATAAGATCTTCCGGGGCACTTTAGAAGTAAAAACCGAAGTGCTGGACCAAAATGCCATCTCTGATAGCAGCGACCCTCTCAGAGAAGTGGCCAGACATGTTTCCACCCCAAGTCTCGCATGGACACTCAACAACAATAACCTGTCACCATCAACACCGCAAACATCTGAAAGTGCGAGGAGCCACACGCGCGCTTCACTTGTGGAAAACGAATCGTTAAAATTCCAGAAGAACGTCTCGAGTATCGATTTCTTATGCCGACGCTGACAGCCTTTGTCACAATTGATCGGATTGAATTTGCAGATGAGAACGGCTGGGGTCGGGCGCCCTTCCAAACGAGCAGCCCGCTTGGACTGAGGGTGATGCTGCTGCTGATGGAAGTCTTGTCATCTTAGAAGAAAAGGGGCAAAGAGATAGCAACGTCTCTGAAGTGATGTGCAGGGCACGTCTTCACCCGATACCGCTTCTGGAGTGCAGTTTTTGACACCGCTGTCCTTCACACCGTTGATTTCAAGTGGCAATTGGCGCAAAGGCTGGATCTTAATCCAAACGAGGTGCTGATGTTGTATCACCCAGTCATCCTCCCACTGCTAATCCACTAACTTTGAGCGCTGGAGAGTGAGCAGCCTCGCCATAAATATTCATTGACTGCTCTCAGTGGATGAGAGTGCAGCGCGCAGTCTTAACGCCTCGTGTTGATTGGTAGACGTGATGCGCGCATCAGCTCGTCCAAAAACCCGAATAATACTACATACAGTAAGAAACTGGTGCTACGTCTACCGCTTTCTACAAGACGACCGAGCAGGAAAGCATTAGACACGCTTGTAATTCTATCAGCCGAAACAAAAATACATTTATATAGTCCTATTAGAACACAATAGAATGTACTTTATTTAATAATAAAATATTTGATACTAACATATTAATATTTATATTGATTTATAATATTGGTATTTAATTTATTATATAATTAAACTATTATAGTAATATTACAAAATAACCTAATACAAAACAATTTCACTTGCATAAACTAATATATTTATAGTATACAGTTATAGTATACAGTATACATATTTATTGTATTTATATAATTAATAACTATTTATGGCTTTAATAAGTTGCTTTTTCAAATGCACTAAAACCTATTTAATTTGATGTAAAATAACATTTTCTGATTAAGAAAAGATTTTCTGATCAAGAAAATAGAGTTGAAAATATCAAATGCAGAAATTTGGGGGTGCACTGAAAAAAATGGTTTAAGAAAAAAAAGCTCAAACAATTACAAAAGAATGGCAAGTGACACATTGAATTAAACATGATTTTATTGCAAAACATACACCAATAATCTTTATTTTATTTACTGCTTACATTTACCACAGAATTTTTATTTTGCAGTGTGGTGGGTGTTTGTCACACTCATATAACCTGCAAAACCTGCAGTACCAGCACCAGTGAAAGCAGTACTGATAAGAGGAATATTACAGCAGCTCATTATATGAATATAGTTCTTCCTTTTATTGTATCTGATCTCACATTTATATTGATATGACTCCATTTTTATGACAGAAGCACTAGCTTTGGTCTATACAGAGCAGCTCATGCCTGCTCCCTACTGGCCTGAGAGATGCAGGACTAATCCATGCAGCAACAGCACTGGGTAAAGAGTGGTGATTCTTCATGACAGGTACCTTAATGCACATTACAGCACATTAATGCACGGATTTCAGGAGTGACTGTATAGATGAAGAATGACCGAATGGGTGGATGCACGCATTTCTGGAATTCAGCAATGTTCTTGTGGTATATGTAGCTACTGTATACTGAATAATTCAACAATGGAAATATCTTTATCTTCATTTTATACATTTTGTATCACAGGTTATGGACCTTTTTTTCTCTGAATATGATACAAGGATTAGACATATGTCTTTTATGGAAATAAACAGATGACTTGTGAGCTGAACGATGTGCCCCCTTCCTTTAGATCACTCCATTCATCATGTCCCTCATGTTCTACAGCTTCCAGCTCAGAGCATCCGTTAAAAGTAAGCATTCCGTTTTCCTGATAAACCTGAGTTACTGCAGCAAGCTCCTTGTAGTTGTTTTTTTGGAGGTTGTTTAAAATCAAGAAAGATGTTTTATATATATATATATATATATATTACAGTTTTAAAATGTAGAATTTACTGGTTGTTCTGTAACATTTTTTGTTATTTTTTTTACATAAGTGTTCTGGCAACCACAGCTGCCATTTCTTTATGTAAAAACAACAGTTTTTTTTGTGTGTGTATGAACACTGAACCACCTTTCTGTACATTCAGTAGGTTAGTCAAAAAAAAACTGTATGGCATGCGGAAAAAAATTAACAAACAAAACAGATTAAGCATTTCAACATCAAGTGTGTTTATAACTGACACATGCCAGCACTGGATCTCCTCAAATATACTAAACTTCACATTCATTACCTACACTGTAAGAAAATATCATGTTGTGCTGGCTTTTGCTGCATCTAGCTCCTCTTCCCACATATAGGGCACCCACCTATCTAGATGTGGCAGTGTTGCTGTTCTCACTCTCCAATGTTGAAATGACCTCTCAAACTTAGGTACAAATGCTCACTGGATATACAGCACCACACACTGTAAGATACACAATTCTTTGATAAAAAATTTGGATGCATATATTTTTTAAGTTGCTTTTAAAGATAGCACCTGCCTAGAAGCTACAAGAAAATGCAATGTAGAGTTCACAGTACAGGAAAACTCATTTTTTTTATATCCATGGATATTTAAAAGATCGGCTGGCGGTTGGACTCTAAGCTTCTGGCATGCAGTCCAAAGGGAAATCCTGTTAAATTTGCCAAAAATGCTTGAAACAGACTTATAATTGTCTGAGCTGTGAGTGGCAAGTGAAGAAAATGGTA
>NW_015555781.1:1046381-1070752 GCF_001515605.1 Sinocyclocheilus anshuiensis | reverse complement strand
TATATATACATACTGTTCCCCTAGATAATAAATTGAGCAGACACTATGTCTAAATATAAATATGCAGACAGATGTGCTAACAATAGGTAATAATATAAAATGTTAACATATGGTTCATCAATTTAAACATTTTTATGCCATGCAGCTCAGCAGAAATGTCTGTACTGTGATATTTCTTCTCTATCCATTGCCTTCTGTTTTGGACATTCTAACTACTTGATCATACATAAACGTGTCCTTCCCCTCCAATGAAAACCAAACAAAAAACAGAAAAATGACATGCTCACCAAGCTGTGAACTCAAGGCAAAAGCAGAGATGCTTCCACTGTCTGAGTGAGAGAGAAAACGGCAACCTCTGACAGCCTCCGAGGCACAAAAAAAATTAAATTAAATAATAATAATAAAATTCCAAACACATGGAAATATGTGGAGAGGGCTGAGCAAGCCAGAAGATCTATAAGGCCTACGGCATAAATTGATGATCAGCTGATAGCACCAATCAATTTCACTGCACCTATGGAGACAGAACAAAATAATTTCACCCTCCACTTTTATTTTGGTCTTGGGATGACAGTAGAGACAAATTAGTAAAACTGACACATGCAGTCATTCAAATACAACCCTTAAATTTAGAAATGCCAGCAATGTAACACAGTTTCCACATCCCTTCTATGAATATGCCAAATTGCTGGATATGAAATGATGCTCTCTGGTTGCTTTTAGTTTTGTGTACACTCAAGATACATGACTGCATCAGGGCGATAAAAATGTGCTGGGTTACAACTGATGCCTCACACAGCAAACTGTTATTCCTGTGAAATCAGAGGGATGATAACAATTTTGTAAGGCAATAGTGCAACAAGCAGGAGGGCTTTGCTGACACTATAAAGACAGAGTCAGAAATGGCTGGGCGCTCTGTCAATGAACAAGTGAAATGATAGATACCAGGCCTTATTCGAATCAATTCGGCTGTTTCCTCCCATGTTGAACAGCCTGCCATGCAGAGGACTAATTAGATGATAAAAAGTGATGGATGCGTATTAAATTCACTAGCCTCTTTAAAAAATGCTCCTTTGGGCTTTGCAGTATTTCCTGCTGACCTTTTAGATCCTAATTTTGTTGTATGTGAATGCAATTAAATCAATCCGTCTGATAGTGGGAATGCAACGGTGCTGTTTGAGGGGCTTAACTACACACATGAATTCAGTTGACTGCGAAGGGAAAGCTGGGTGATTGAATTTGTAATATTGTCAAGAGAGTCTGTGTAATCAACAAGAAAACAAACAAATGAAACATTTCCAAGAACCATAGTTGCGTTCTGTGAAACATAAAATATATAATGAGTGATTTCCTCAGTCAGGCATGATAAAAATTGGAAGAGTAAAGGCCTATTGATCCTAATGTCATTACACTGAAAGATAATGAGAGATGACAAATCTGAGTTGAAATAAAAAGTCACAGAGGACAGGTTGCTGGGAAGGAGAATCAAAATGACTTCTGAAGGGGTCATGAGCTCTGGAGAGAAAGAGCACGGCAAACCGCAGAGAACGGGCTGGATAACCATGAGGGGCCATGGGGAGTCTCCTAGAGGAGGCAAAGCGTGACACTTACACGCATACTCGAGTGGACCAGCGTGTCTGCTACACGCTTTGGCGTGATACCGGGTTGCGTATCTCGCTACTAGAAACTAGAGGTCAAGGAATTTCCCTGCGGACATCCACTAGGCAGTGCTTTGCCCTGGAGAGACATCAGCCCTCTTATGAAGGCTTTTCTTCTCATTAAGGTTCTCCTGCAGATCCTTCAGACTCCTGTACAGCAGGACAGAATGGCAAAGAAACACTCAGGAACTACTGTTAAAAAGACTATTTTCAACTGCAGGGTAAGGACCTTACAGTGACTGTCTTAAGATAACATTTCTCACTGCACTATAGTATTGTCTTCTATATCTTAAAAAAATACTCAAAATGCTTAGTTGATTTGACAAGAATCTACTCAAAGAGGGTCAAAACAGTCTCAAGATTACATTTATAGCTCAACAATAACAGTTAAGGTTATAAAAATGCAAATTAGTGATGCACAATATTGGTACCACATCGGATATTGGCCAATAAAAAATTATTTTCTGACTATTGCTTGATATCTGATATATAGTGGTTGATAATGGATATTTATTTGTAAGTGATTTATTTGTTAATCACTTGATGTCATTTAACACTTAAAGTTAATTTTTGAATACACTAATAACACACCAATAATAAATGTAATCTGTCACAGCTACGCTGCTAACAATAAACGCATGAAGATGAAGAAGGTTTATAAAGTCTTTAATCCGACACACAGGTAATCCAACAAGGGTAATCCAACAGAGAGGGTAGCATAAACGCAGACGCTGACGTTGATGAGACCTGACAAATTAGAACTGAACACACAGGAACTTAAATACACAAACCAAACAAGAATAATTACACAAACCTGAACAGAATGACACAATTAAATCAATGAAGGGGAACGGTGCATGAGGAAAACAAAGTTCAAACTGAATAACGTGACATAATCTTTTTCTGTTTTTCAAACTGTGAATTATAAAGTTGTGATGTCTAAATTCACCTTTCAAAGTATTAGTTTTGTTTTTAGTGTGTATTTACATTTATGAAAACTGCTTGACATTGGTTGACACTTGATATTTGTTTGTGCAGATTTTCTCTATTTTTACATTTAACCACCTTTGCCGTCACAACACTCAAAAGTTCATTTTTATGTAGACTAATACAACTGTTAAATGTGATCTTTAGCAAATATTATAGAGTTGAGATGACTAAATTCACTTTTTAAATGATTAATTTTAGTTTTTGGTGTTATGATTTGTACATTATAGCATTTTAATATCTGACTTAACATGATCCCCCCCCCCCCCCTTTTTATTTAGCAACTGAAGTTCAAAACAAAACTCTACTCAATCAAAGCAAAGATCATTGAGAATGAGAGACTTAAAACTTGGTGGAGACGTTAAAAAAATGGGTGACTGATTTAAGATCATTTTTAGCTGCACTATAACACTGACCTCTAAATCTTGTAATAAATGTTTGAAAAAATATTTTTTTTGTTTTTGTTCTACTAATTTGGAAAACAAGAATCTACTCTGGAGAAAAGATGTCTTCTCCTGTGCCTCTCAAGAGATCATTGGTAAATTATTTATTTTTCCAGAACTTCAGCTGATGCAACACTTTCCCTGCTGAGCATTCAATCTTCAAACATAACTCAGAGCAACACAGAGAAGCAATTGAATGCCAGTGGAATGGCAAAAACACCCCGGAAAGCAATTCGGCAGTGGAAGATCTCTCAAATTGTTTAAAAAGTATCAGAACAGCTTGTAATAGTTCTAAAGCCTCTAATGACCCCTTTTCGGGATGTCCCTCAGATTGATGATTTTCGCAGGCTTTTGCCCATGTGGCACATGGGAGGAACGGGTCCAATACATCATCTTCACCTCTATCCGGTAGCCCCAGGACACGTGACTTCATCTATCCCAAAGGGTCTGCCGGATTTCCACCGGAGCAATGTCTAGAATCACCTGTAGAGCGGCGACACATCCCTGAGTCTGCAAAGACTCCCCGAGCGCCTCCCATGTGGAGCACCCTCAGCATAATTATGATGGAATCTGCTAGGACTTCTAGTCTAGGGTCATTCATCAAACAGATCACCCACATGATTAATGTGGCCCCACAGTAGCACTGCAATGGATTGCTGCCACTTGCTGAGATCATTAGAGTTGGCTCGGCTGCCACAGCAAAAGGGGGCTTTGCTTAGTGAAAAGTGAGATCTGCAGCTTTGCATACTAAATGAATAGTCCATCATCGCCTAATTAAGAGATTATCGGAGACTCTTGTGTCCAGTCCCCTGGACAGTAAACCATAACTGAAGGGCAAAAGAGATAGATTAGCTCCACCTGCTTCATGGCAAAATATAACTGAAAATCCTGACAAAAGAAAGCAGCAAAAAAATTAAATAAAAATGGGCAGCTTCAAACACACAGTGCATAAAGGGATAGTTCAGCCAAATTCTCTCATCATAAACTCAACCTCATGCCGTTTAGTTTTGCAGAACACAAAATCAAATATTTGTAAGAATGCATGCACAAAAAAAAACAAAAAAAAAAACATCTAAAACACTAGCCATAATTGGATTGGGACTAGTTTTCTAAACTACATTTGTGTTATTATCACCCAATGCCTGTTATTTTATATACCAGTTTGGATGGGGCATGTTTATTAAAGAGTTGGGAGTGTGTGTTTTCTAAATGTGGGCATTACAGAAGGCTGTGTGCTGTGCTTGCATGCATCATACATCATTTTAATTATTTTCATTTAATTATAAAAACCTTATAAATAAACTTAACATGAGTTTAAAGCAGCGGCTACTTATAATAAACTCACAAAACTGAACAGTTTTTACATAAAATTTTTAACCCAAAAGTTGGGTTAGTCCATATTTGACCCAAAGTTGGGTTGAAACAACCCAGCATTTTTTAGAGTGTATATTACTTGACACAGACAATCCATTTAAATGGCCAGTCTAAGAAATCTTCTCATGTTTTGGCTCTCTTAAAGGTACAGTAGGAGATCTTGAAAAATGCTAACTTTAGCCTGATAGCACTGAAAGCCAACGTCCCACCCTCCCTGCAATCGCCGTCCAAAGCCACGCCCCCTGAACGCATATACGCTCACAGATCAGAATACCAGAGACAACATTACTACAATAGGCTACATCCGCGGTTCCCAATTCCAGCCCATGTTCCGAAGTTAAGTAAACGTCAATGGATTTCCCCTGCTCAGGGAGTAGGGAGCAATAAACACTGTGTAGGGATCATATCGATCGGAACACAGTTCATGCATGTAGCTCACTTCTAACGAGCTGGTTATCTGAATTGGGTGTAACTAAACGAGACATGCAAAATATGCAGAGCGGGGGGTGCGAGGACTGGAATTGGGAACCGCTGGGCTACATCATGTGTCATTCACGGTGAGAAAACTTTAAAAGTACTACAATACCAGGAAGGAAGGTCAGGTTGTTGATGTTCGCTCTGTCTGCACAGCGTGCTTGAACGCACTGATGACGTATCCTGTCTGCGCGAACCCGGTGCGCAGAGGTATGCTAATACATACGTTGACAGGCAGGTATCAGAATCAGAATCAGAATCAGAATTAACTTTATTGCCAGGTATGTTTTCACATACGAGGAATTTGTTTTCATGACAGAAGCTTCCGCAGTGCAACAGAATGACTACAAAAACACAGATATTAAAAGAATAATAAAAAAAAATAGAACAAGTAAATAAGTAATAACAATATATAAATTGACAATTGTATGTTCAGGTACAGTATATTACAATAGACAGTGTTTTTGTATGTACAGGTATATTATGTGCAAATTTGAAGTGTAGACTAAGTGTGTGTGTTAGATAGCAAAGGAAGTACAACCTCTGCTGGGCCTTTTTAACAATGGAGTCTATGTGAATGTCCCACTTCAGGTCCTGGGAGATGGTGGTGTCCAGGAACCTGAATGACTCCACTGCAGTCACAGTGCTGTTCATGATGGTGAGTGGGGGGAGAGCAGGGGGGTTTCTCCTGAAGTTTACGATCATCTCCACTGTTTTGAGCATGTTGAGCTCCAGATTGTTGAGACTGCAGACTCGTCACCGTCCTGAATGTGGCCGATGAGTGTGGTGTCGTCTGCAAACTTCAGGAGCTTGACAGAGGGGTCTTTAGATGTGCAGTCGTTGGTGTACAGGGAGAAGAGCAGTGGAGAGAGGACGCAGCCCTGAGGGGCTCCAGTGCTGATTATACGGGTGCTGGATGTGTATTTTCCCAGCCTCACTAGCTGCTGCCTGTCTGTCAGGAAGCTGTTGATCCACTGATAGATGGAGGTGGGCACGGAGAGCTGAGTTAGTTTGGGCAGGAGGAGGTTTGGGATGATAGTGTTAAAGGGATCCTCACATAAGTCCCTGGTCTGTCTAGATGTTGCAGAACATAATGCAGTCCCATGTTGACAGGAAAGCTAATTAAAACGCTCGGACCGAATGTTTTGATTGGACGAACATTGACTTTCATTATATGCACACATTCTGTGTCATGCAGAAGACAGGAAATCATACAGATTTGGAATGACATGAGAGTGAGTTAATGATGAGAGAATTTCCATTTTTGTCTGAACTATCCCTTTAAATCTCCGGAGAACACCAATTAATATTTAAAAGCACAGGTTCAGCTTGGCCAATCAGAAAGCTTGCAGACAGAGCCAGCACTTACAATTCCAAACTCGAAACTTGGTAAGCTTTGTATCATCTTTGTAAGTCCCAGCATTGTTGTAAAGACCATCCGAGAGGGGTGAGGCACTGAAGCACTTGAGGTAAGAGGGCTTATTAACATTCATGACTGTGAACAGACCACAGTTTCCCTGATAAAATCTCAGAGGTGTTAAGTAGTAAAGATTTGCTACATTCATTAACAAAAAAAGAGACGGAGCATTTTAAAACCCCCAGCTCTCTTCCAAATGATAAGAGATCACCGAAGCCATTAAGAAAATCAAGAAAGACAGCCCACTTGTTGTGTAGGGATCCTGACATGGCTGAACACTCTGAGAGATGGAGCAGAAAGACTAGCTCCACTGGCTGAAAGCCTCCCAGTGTATAAGACTTGGTTTTCATCGACTGTGTCAGGAATCTAGAGGGCTAATCCCTAGGAGACTTCAGATGAAAGTTTCAAAAGAAATAATGAAAGGCACATTGCCTCGGGGTGCATATCGGGGCGAACATATAGTGAGTTGGGGAGAGCTGGAGCAGCAGCGCACGACAAGCATGCAGTGGAGAAGAATGCAACCATATTTCTTGCCTGCCTCCACCCCCTCCAGTCCAGCTAAAAATACATAATAAAGATTAAAAAAAAACACAATCTCAAGCCAAGACGTGCCGACCAAAATGAAAAGAGTGCAGCTGTATCAAACATTTCTTGTAAAGTTTGAAATATCAAAATAATTATTCTTAAATTAAATAAATTAACTTTCGTGCTGCCAATTAAATACTAGATTAGATACAATTGGTTAAGAGAGCCCTCAAGGGATGGATGCACAATAGACTTGGGTATATGAGCTATATGCAAAAATTAACAAAATTAATATAAATTAACCAAATTTGGACATTAGGCAGGGTTGATAACATATTTAACTGGATGGATATTTAACAAAGCTGTAAAAGAACAGAAGTACAGTCTGTTCAAAGGGTTGTACTGTTGTTTACCTTGGTGTTGATATTTCAACCAACAAAATATTGCAAATGCATCCTTCCAAAAGATTTACAGAGGACACAAAACCCACCTAACATTAAAAAATGATGTTAATTAAGACATAAAAACAGATTTTTCAAAGTTGTAAATAAAACAAAGATCATTGGAGTATGTTTTACATGAAAATTCTATTTCAGATTTTCTTCAAAATGTTACTTTTAATTTCTTTGTAATTAGTTGGTAATATATACAGTACTATAGGATGACCATACATCCTCTTTTTTTTTCCAGACATGTCATGGCCAGCATTTCTAAATTGCCTAAAATGTCCGGGGTTTGACTTTGTTTTCCTTTTTTTTTAATACAGGTAATAGTTGAAAAGTAGTTTGATCAATAACGTGCAGACATTGTACATAATCCACCAATCATGACGTTTACAGAGAAACATCAAAGCAATGCAAATACATGTACATGTAATGTATGAGGACTGTAGAGAGAATGTCAACAGGCACACAAAGAAAAAACCCAGATATTTTAGGCAATTTAGAAATTCCAGCTAGGACATGTCTGGGAAAAGAGGATGTATGGTCACCCTAAGTTTTTTTTTTTTTTTTTTCAGTTGTCACTGTACAATCTACTAAATGGACTGTACATCTATTCCTTACAGCATCATTTTTGTCCATGTCAAATTAAATATGCAATCTACCTTGAGTAATTTTGCATTAATACTTTGCAGACGCTTTTATGTAAAGTGACTTACAAATGAAGACAATACTAGAATCAATTAATCCAAGGGATGATTAGTGCTATTGTTTGTTTCTTGTGCAAAAAAGACAACGACACAATTACTTAGTAAAGTGCTCCTGGAAGAGGATCTGTTTTTTTGAAGATGGATCAATGGATCTCCAGGTGAAGGTTGGTAATTTGTTCCAGACAGCGAGTGTGAAGGATTTAGAAAGTGACCTTACTGTGATGACACTGACCGCAGAGAGCAGGGTCCATGTTTGGTTAAAAATCAATATAACCTTTGTAATGTCAACATTATTACCAATGGTCTAAAGGGAATTCACAGTAAGCAGGTTGGCTGCATCTTAATAACGCCAATATTTTATTATTTAGTAAACCTCTAACATAGACCTTGTATATATTCAGCGACCTACATTATGGGCTCCAGCTCTGTATTGAGTCTTTTCCACAGGCATCACCCACAAGTCCCTTAGCAGTATTTCATGAAAGCACTTCAATATCTACCAGTGGTCCAGAGCCTTTCTGACTTTTATCTTCTTTGAAGTCCAACACTTCATCAGGAAGAGACTGCTATGGCATATCAGTGCTTTTTCTCTCCTAACATTGCAAAAGGACCCTTATCTGCCCCTTTGTGTTGTCAGTGGACACACAGATGTCCAGTCTTCCAGCAAAAAAGTCCTTTGGGGAGAAATATGTCTAAACTTTGAAGGTGTTTGGTGCTGAAGGCCATTATGCACTGCAATTCGTCTGCAAGTGCTTGTAAGTACTTTTTTTTTTTGGAAATAATTAAGCAAATAAACATTTTAAAAGGAATCCTGCAAACGGACAGTGAATAAACATCATCACAGGCTATTGTTGAACAGCACAGTCTATTTTGTTCTGTTTAAACACTGGATTATTTCTGTAAATGATCCTGAGAGAGATGCTTGCATCACATTCATATATAATTCATAAAAAAGTGTTAGGTCAACCTACAAAACAGTGCTGTGATAAGCTAAGAAAGATGTTATTGTTAAAACATTTAAGCATTAATTAGAGGTTTTGCATAAAGACAAACTATTAAAGTATTAAATCAGTGATTCTATGATGATAATAATAAATCAACCAAAATGTTAAATGAACAGAATATGTTTTTTGTTTTTTTTGCTTTGCTTTACTTACTTAATTTATCCTACAAGCAAAAGCCTTCAATAACAATGAATTGTGTCCGCTTATTTATGCAAATGAGACAATAGTGTAAACTATTGAACAGAATTTACAAAATGACCATATTTTGACCAGATTGATGTCCCGATTTACAGTATGGTGAGTGACAATGAATAAAATTCTCCCTGCAGTCACTAATTTTATCCCTTAAAACTCATCTTTAATAATCAAAACAACATATTTAAAGACAGATACTTGCGTCACATTAATAATAATTTCATGAAAAGTGTTATGTTGATATCAACCTACAAAACAGTGTAGGTTGCAAGTGGTTAGTGAATAAGATGCTTTAATAGCCTATCGTATATGATCATTTAGATTGTAGAGCAAAAGGTTAGAAAAAGTGCTGAAAAAAATCATTATAAAATGAATGTTATAATTGGTTTTACACATGCAGTGTTGAAGATAAATGAATGAAGCGGACAAAAAAAAAAAGCCCTTTTTCCCAACCGCTTGTTAAGTGCTAATCTTTCTGTTTGATATAAAGTGCTGTGGGAATCCGGAGTTGCTCTGCTAAATCGACCACGTTCCCCTGACTGTGTTTAACAAAGAGCGTAGTGTCACAGCTCATGGCTTACTCTTTCAGTCCATTGCGTTTGCTCTGCACTGCAGCTCACACAATAAACCACTGATTCCGCACACCTACCCGATGCACCAACGGTCAACAGACACGATACGACACAACACAAGCCACTGGCTCCTGACTTCAATTCATCCAGCAAGGTTTAGTTTTGATGTTTATCTCCTCGCTGGGATAAAAGCTTGAGGAAATAATACATCTTTAATAGTGGGTGGAAACGGGTGTTTGTTAACGTAAGCTTGAGGTGTCTTGCAGTGTGAACGTGCAGCATCGTAAATAAAACAACATGTGCGGGCCTATTGTGCCAAATGCAGAATATTTCCTTGCAATAAGAGAAAACCTGCAGTACAAAAGATGGTTATTGCCATGGCAAAGAAGTCTTGTAGGCTCTGCCGGCTTACTTTGTTTAGAGGTAAGTAGGAACAAAGCTTTTCACGGTCATTCTATGCTCACTGATCTATTGTCGAGAGCCTCTGTGAAGGGCTAGATTTGATAATTGAATGTGAGTCATAATACGAATGTTTCCATGAACTGAGAGGGTCAGCTCACACATTCTGTTTGCATGTCATAATGCAGTGCATTTCAAATCCCATTTCAGACTGTTAAGAGGGTATATAAAGAGGTGTTGCATCTGGACCAATCAGACACAATTTTTTTTAGTTATATTTAACACATACTCTGTAACACCCCTCAATCAACAAACCAACTATGAGGGTCTATGGACCCTTCCCCCGAAATGCATCTAACACCTCAGAAAGGCAGAACAGGCCTTTGGTTCCATGGCAACCAATGCTGATATCACTGGTTTTATTGCCCAAAAGAATGCGGGCAGAGCAACTCTCACTCATTTTCCTCATAGGAAAGACACATAATGCCCAGAGAAATGGACTGTTCTCTAATTAATTCATAGACAAACCTTTCTTTAAACGAACACACATATCCTCAGGTCCTTTTTGTTTATTATTACTGTTCTTGTATATTGTCTTTTGTATTGTATACTGTTTTATGCATGCTTATGATAGAACCACTCGTTCATGTAATCTTACCTATACCATGTTTAGTATCTATGAATTCGTCTTCTGATGATCTAAACGAGAGTGTAAATTATATGTTGGTACATAGGCAATATATTAGTGTTCTAAGAATCTTTAGTAGTTTTTGCATCAACACCCAATCAAATTACATATGCAAAATACCATGCTCTGAGACAAAGAGTCGTAAACTTTCCCTCCAAAAGTTCAAGACACCATTGGCTCTTTAAAATCCCAGAGGAGTGACCTCGATAGAAGATAAAGGCCTCACATCAATGACCCGCCTTCAGTCGGCGGTTCTGTTAGATTCTGAGAAGATGAGGATGTGAGCTAGAACGCTTCTGCAACCCTAAAGTCTGCACCAGGCTTCGGCCTTGTCTTTACATTCACCAACGATACTTGGATCTCAGCTGACATCTCTCTTAGCTCTTCATCATCTTCATCTGGGAGAAAACTCTCCCGACCACCACAGAGTCAGAATAACATCTTTTTGGAGTTCATCACTCTTCAAACCCAGAAGAAGGTGATCGCGACTCCTACACCACCGAACCTCCAAACCATCAAGACTTTCATCCGAGACTGCATCCGGATGCTCGTTCAACAGCCAAGGCAAAGCAAGTATCGTACATTTAACTAAACAAAACAGAGGTTTAGTATAAGCTGTAGACCCCGTTCTATAACGGCGCTGATGGTTTCACTTAGGTGGTTAACTGACTCATTTCCCATAACTGCATTCTCTGGTTTCTCATAACGGATTCATTCATCCACTTCCAACCCCCCATGAATGATTGACTGTATGTTTGTTTGTTTAGATTAGTTATGTGTTAGTGTTTAGTTAATGAAACTTTTGTGCACAAATTACATGAGTTTCTGGTTCTGTCACCACTTGTGAATAATGTCCCTTTTATGATCTGATCTAGCTACATGCTCTAATGCATTAGTACTGTCAAAAAATAATTTTCTGTGGCCACGAAAATATCCTTTCTTAGAGATGATATGAAATTACACTGAATATTTGCTGGACGAACAGATTAGTGATTGTAATATTAATTCTGCTACAGTTACTACTGGCAGCTGAGGTAAATAATTGTAATTAATTATAATTAATTGTAATAATTTATATACATTTCCCTTTTGAGCTAATTTGCTACAGCTGCTTTGCAAAGTATATTATATGTTGGTACATAGGCAATATATTAGTGTTCTAAGAATCTTTAGTAGTTTTTGCATCAACACCCAATCGAATTACATATGCAAAATACCATGCTCTGAGACAAAGAGTCGTAAACTTAAAAGTTCAAAGTTCAAGACACCATTGGCTCTTTAAAATCCCAGAGGAGTGACCTCGATAGAAGATAAACATCAATGACCAATGACCCGCCTTCAGTCGGCGGTTCTGTTAGATTCTGAGAAGATGAGGATGCCCAATCACCATCGTGTCAGAACATCTTTGGAGTTCATCACTCTTCAAACCCAGAAGAAGGTGATCGCGACTCCTACACCACCGAACCTCCAAACCATCAAGATTTTCATCTGAGACTGCATCTGGACGCTCGTTCCAGGCCAAGGCAATGCAAGTACCATATATTTAACTAAACGAAACAGAGGTTTAGTATAAGCTATAGTCCCCGTTATAAACGGTGCTGATGGTTTTACTCAGGTGGTTAATTGACTCTTTTCATAGCTTCATTCTCTGGTTTTCTTGATGGTTTCATCCATCAAGTCTCATTTGCCCTTTCCTCATGTATGAGTGATTGTATGTTTGTTTGTTTAGACTAGTTTGTGTTAGTGTTTAGTTAATAACATTTTTGTGCACAAATGACACGAGTTTCTGATTCTGCCTTGCAAATTAATGTCCCTTTACGATTCCGATCTATCTACATGCTCTAATGCATTAGTAGGCTACTGTAAGAAGGTTGTTTTATGTGGCCACGAAAATATCCTTTCTTAGAGTTGATATGAAATTACACTAAATGTTCGCTGGATGAACAGATTGGTTGATGGCAATTTAATTCTACTACAGTTACTACTGGCAGCCAGTATAAATAATTGTAATTAATCATAATTAATTGTAATTATTTATAGACATTCCCTTTGAGCTAATTTGCTACACGCTATACAAATAAAGGTGACTTGACTTGACTTAATACAAGTCTGCACCAGGCTTCGGCCTTGTCTTTACATTCACCAATGATCCTTGGATCTCAGCTTATGTCTCTCTTAGCTCTTCATCATCTTCATCTGGGAGAAAACTCTCCCGACCACCACAGAGTCAGAATAACATCTTTTTGGAGTTCATCACTCTTCAAACCCAGAAGAAGGTGATCGCGACTCCTACACCACCGAACCTCCAAACCATCAAGATTTTCATCTGAGACTGCATCTGGACGCTCGTTCCAGGCCAAGGCAATGCAAGTACCGTACATTTAACTAAACGAAACAGAGGTTTAGTATAAGCTATAGTCCCCGTTATAAACGGTGCTGATGGTTTTACTCAGGTGGTTAATTGACTCTTTTCATAGCTTCATTCTCTGGTTTTCTTGATGGTTTCATCCATCAAGTCTCATTTGCCCTTTCCCCATGTATGAGTGATTGTATGTTTGTTTGTTTAGACTAGTTTGTGTTAGTGTTTAGTTAATAACATTTTTGTGCACAAATGACACGAGTTTCTGATTCTGCCTTGCAAATTAATGTCCCTTTACGATTTTGATCCTCGCTACATGCTCTAATGCATTAATACTGTATGAAAGTATTTTCTGTGGCCACGGAAATATCCTTCCTAGAGTTGATATGAATTTACACTAAATGTTCGCTGGATGAACAGATTGGTTGATGGCAATTTAATTCTACTACAGTTACTACTGGCAGCCAGTATAAATAATTGTAATTAATCATAATTAATTGTAATTATTTATAGACATTCCCTTTTGAGCTAATTTGATACAGAGGGAAAGAAGAAAAAAGACACCAAGGTCACTGTGCAGACTCAGGAAACCCAAAAGGGATGTTTCAAACAAATTAATGCGGGCCACGTTGTAAAACGAGAGCAACACAAGCAATATCATCCATTCACGGGTCTTTCAACTGTCCAATTAGCCTTATCTCCTCTTTGCAAGAACAAAATGGAGTAATTTAAAAAATATGGTGATAGAAAAGCAGAAATATAACTGTCCCTTGAGTAAAGCACAGAATGTATTACCTATTTAATTTTCTTAATTATGTAATGATTTCAATACAGTGCATGTGTCGCGGTTTTGCAGCACAACATATAGCTCTTGCAGTGATAAATTGAGATTTCAATTAAAGATGGCATTTATTAATACAAATGATCCTGTCATGTCAAAGCGATTCACTTCAAAATAGCTCAGAGGAATGTCTTGAAATTTCACCTTGATTAAACTTTACAAAGGGATTAAATATCTTTTCTCTCAAAACCACTCATGGGCGAAACATCCTGTGGAATGTTACTGTCCACCTTGAAGACTTCCTCTGTAAAAACAGGAGACACGTTCAGAAATTGTGTGTCCCCTCTGCCAGCTTTTGAAGAAAGATCTCGCATTCAAGGACACATAAAAGATAATGCCGTTATATCAAAAAGACACCCATCTCCCCTGGGTGAGTGCAGGGTGCTGGTGGAACAGCGTAAATCATGAAGCCGACAGCACTGACTATAAACTCTGCTGACCGCAGACTGTAGTTCACTATTTCTTCATCGGCAGGAAATACCTATGATGGTCAGCTTGAGACATGGCCAAAAGATGAAATTCACAATACAATAGCTTACGAATAATAATTAACTATTTATATGTGCACTACTAACACACTTTTATCATTTCAAGTTGCATGAAATAATCATTAGTTTACGTATTATGAACAAACATGAATTTAACAATTAACAACAGTGTAATTATATCAATATTAATCAAAGTAATTTTACTGGATGATGCAACTGACCAGTAAAAGTCAGTTACTCCAAAGAGGTGAGTAATAACATTAATTAATGTGTGACACTGTCACACAAAGACACATGTTTTTACCACTCAATATAAAATAAGATGGTTTTATATCTATATATTTGAGTTTTAATGGTTTTACATGTTGTCTTAGCCATTTTAATCCTCTTAATCATTTTAATGTGTGCATGTCTTTAAATGATTATGGGTCTGCCTGTCATGTGATCAATCACATGACAGGAATAAGGAAGTAAACCAGTATAATGCAATAACATTGACCAATCCACTGCACTCGCTGGATTGTGGAGTTATTTCAGGATTTACCATTCCAGAATTTCACACATCTTGGATTATCACTTTCTTTGGGCTGTATATACACCGGTGGACACTTTTACCTTGGGACTTCAACACACGAGGATTCTTAAGGACTGTTTTAGGGTACGATTCAAATGGACAAACTGCTTTTAACAGCCTAATTTATTCTAGTTTTATTGTGGTGTTTTACGTTCCTTGTGAATTATGTAAATACACTATTTATTCATTCTACTTTTGATGTTGTCTCATCATTTTAAAACACTTATTTTACCTCACACAGTTTAATCTGACCCCATTTTAAATCCATGCAATTCGGCCGATAAGTCCGATCGTTACAAATGCAATAGCGTTAAATAATTAACAAAGATGAATATGTGTTGTAAAGTTGTGTTAATTGTTAGCACACTACTGTTCAAAAGTTTTAGGCTGGTAAGATTTTTTGGAAAGATGTATCTTGCGCTCAACTAAGGCTGCATTTATTTGATTGAAAATATAGTAAAAACAGTAATATTGCAAAATATTATAACAATTTTAAAATCCGTTGTCTATTTTAATATATTTCAAAATGTTATTTATTCCTGTGATGCAAAGCTGAATTTTCAGCACCATTACTCCAGTCTTCAGTGTCACATGATCCTTCAGAAATCATTCTGATTTGCTGCTCAAGAAACATTTCATATTATTATCAATGTTGAAAACAGTAGCTGCTTAATATTTTTGTGGAAACCATGATACATATTTTCAGGATTATTTTAATAGAAATTTTCAAAAGAACCACATTTGTAACATTATACATGCTTTTATTATAACTTGATCAATGTAATGAGCCCTTGCTGAATAATAATAATAATAATAATAATACTTACTGACCCTAAACTTTTTAACTTTATACATTTCTACTAATATTTTTTAAACATTTCAGCAATTTCAATGATTAGCTAAACTAACATTAATATATTAGAAATGAAAATTAACATTGAACAATAATATAGTTACAAATTAACATTAAACTATATTAATAAGAACTGTATAAAAAAATGAAGAGAATTGTAGTTCATGATACCTCCATTAATGCATAAACTAATGTAAACAAACTGACTCTTATTGTAAAGTGTTACCAATAAAACCTTGTATAGCTATACATTTTTCATTTACATCCACAAATTGCAAAGTATCATTATGCAGCAGAATAACCTTAGGTCAATTATATATGCAGCTGTCTGAAATGACACTAACAATGATCCACAGTTGGGTCATTTGGAGCATATTGTGACAATCCCTCATTATTGCTCTCCGCTTCTAACAGTGTGAATATCTTAACGAAATTAACTTGGAGCTAAATAATAAAATAAAGCGAGAAGCCCAATCTCAGCTCAGTCATAATTCAGATGCATATTGCAGCACTTTTCTGATTGCTTGTTAAGAGCCACAAACACTCAGACCCTGTTGATGACATTCATTATTTCCATGCGTTTCCTCTAGTACTAACCATTTGATCTCAAGTACATACTTTAATACGTTTTCTATAAAAATAAATGAGATGGCGATTGTGTTAGCAGTAGTCGCCTTTTCCTCCGGGCATCAGGGACAAAATGCTTGTGATTAATAATTCATATTTTCTACTTGATGCCTATCGTCACAGAAATAGTTCCTGCCAGCTTTATCGCCCTCCCCGCTCCTTAAATGATGGGCTCCTAAGCCCAGAACACCTCCGCCGTCCCGTCAGTTAATAATGTTGTTCTTAGAATCTTGCTGGTTTGAATCAGCCTCCACGCTTGTCATGATTGTTCATGCGTGTGTAGAAAAAACAATGTTGAACGCAGAATGTAAGAATGTGAAATAGATATTTCCCTGCTGCAGATCAATTCTGCCATACTTGAGGTACATTCTGATGTATGATGTGTCTGAGTATGCAGGAGCTGTCTGTGTGAAATGAGCAGTGATCGGAGAAGGTTTCTGCCCTCTGCCTGAAGCTCTCCTGGGAGACCAATCTCCTGTACGCTCCTCGAGAAGCCATGATCCAGAACCCCAGAGGTTAGCTGATACAGAGTTTGGAATGAAAAGTGAAGTTTCATTATAAAACAAGTGCAAATCCCATTATGGTATTATGCATCTGCCTGCTGGTGAATGGAAATATTTAGCAGAACCCTTGGTGACCCCATCATTTCTGAAATGATAAAAGCAGCGAGCACTTTGTAGGGCTGTTTTCAGAAAGAATATAATGTTCTTACGGACAGTTTGATAAACAAACCATTATAACATTAAAGATGCATGCATATGTTGTGTAAACCTAAGTCATTTTTGTTTTGTGTAACCTTTTGAACTCTCAAGCTTTTTTAAAAATGAAGATGCTTGGATTGTACATACTAATTTAAGGTTGTATTTCTATAAACGACTTACAGAAAAATACTTTTATCAAATTCAGTCATTCAAACTTAATAAACTTAAACTTTACTAAATTAAACACAATGGCAAGAAAATCTGGATATCCAACATGACAAAGAAACTGAATTAAAAAAATAAATTAATTATCCATTGCTCTTTAGTGATTTACTAATGATATTTTTAACAGATCTTGAAATGTTGAAATCTTTACAATATATACAAAACATATAAAACACATTTGATGGCGACATGAAAATGTACTGCATAACAGAAATGACCAACCAATGTATTCTGCAGTAACTAAATCACTTGAAGAATTTCAAAGAAAATAGATTTTATTTTTATATTTATTATTACCTAGATACATCAATCAACACAATCAAATTACAGAAGAATAATGGCATGAGTATATTTTCGAAACACAATAACTTTTTCTTGCACTTACGGCTTGCCTAGACCAGGAACCTGATTTTGCTTCATTTCACAGATTAAGAAATAATGAGGCTGGACTGACATTGATAAATTCACAAGCAAAGACAAGCGACAATGGATGACTTTTTCATTGTCTCAGTCTTCAAATCTATAAACTGGCCAATATCAGAGTTGGCTTGTGCTCAATAGCAATCTATTCACTGCTTAAGTTAGATGTATTTCAGGTTTCTACAATGAGTGTTATACTTGTTTTGAATTCAAATGTTCTTTTATGATATGCAAGGAATAATGTAATCATGGGGTCCAATAATAACGACCTTTCTTCAGGACTGTTTTCACTGCACGTCATCTCAAGTACTCTGAGTGCTGTATCATTATACTGCTACCTGCAGTTGAATGCCAATTGGAATATCATAGTTATTCTGTCAACTGCGGTGCAGGTTTTATAAGTTATTATAAAAAATATTCTATGATTATAACATTTTATAATTACAGATATGAGTCAAACGGTTGATGTCCTTGCCTTACTCACATTACAAAAGATTTAAGTTGGTAAAAGTACCACACACACATTACATTTCTTATCTCTCTTTGATGACAAGGGTCAAGCAGACTGAATAGAAATACATGAGCATTTCAGATGAAAGTCAGACAAAAATAATGAAATTCAAGTTGTCTTTATGGGTTCATGAGAGTATGAAAAAATCCTTTTGATTTGCAATGACAAGATTTATGCTGATATACAGCAGTAGCATCAATCATTTCAATCAAGCAACTAATATTGCGATAAAGCAACTAATCAAAATCTGTTGTTATTATATGACCATTAGGGACCATTTTATCTGAAATGCATGATATACCACATTAATAAACTGGTGTGAGAAATAATTTAAATAAAATAATTAATTTAATTAATTTTTTCTGCACCGAAAACAGAAAATATAATGCAAAATATGTAATCAAAATGTCTGCCCGTCCAAATGTTATAAGTACAAATTATTTAACAGAAATAACTGACAAAACGTCTCAGGTTACGCATGTAACCATGGTTCCCCGAAGAGAACGAGACGCTGCGTCGAAACGCTTCAGGAACGTGACCACGCTCTGAATCACATGTGTAATCAGTCCAATGGAAGGGCGAGACATCACGGGCGGGATGATGTAATCGACCAGGAATCTTAAAAGCACATGCGGTGGAACCGGCGTCAGCTTCTAGGAGTGAAGCAAGCGCTGGCAGGGATGCCGGAAGTATGGCACTGAGAGACAGCATCTCGTTCCCTTCGGGGAACCATGGTTACATGCGTAACCCGAGACGTTCCCCTTCAGGAACTCGAGCTGCATCGAAACGCTTCGGGAACGAGAATGCCCACGCCGTCAGACTTACAAGTCCCTGCTCCATGTGTGGAGCTAGGGCGAGAGAACAGAAGAGCCCGGAGTGGCTCGCATATCTAGGCCATAAAACCTGACGAACGTAATGGGGGTGGACCAACCCGCAGCGTCGCAGATGTCCTGCATAGACACACCTGCTAAAAAGGCCTTGGAGGCCGCCACACTTCTGGTTGAGTGAGCCTTGACACCCACTGGCGAGGGGAGATCAGAGGACTCATAAGCACTGGATATGTCATCCACTATCACACAACCAGTTGGTCCGACCGTCTCCACAGGGCAGCTCTATGGAGGTATGCATCCAGTGCTCGCACTGGACACATACAATTAAACAATGATCCACAGTTGGGTCATTTGGAGCATATTGTGACAATCCCTCATTATTGCTCTCCGCTTCTAACAGTGTGAATATCTTAACGAAATTAACTTGGAGCTAAATAATAAAATAAAGCGAGAAGCCCAATCTCAGCTCAGTCATAATTCAGATGCATATTGCAGCACTTTTCTGATTGCTTGTTAAGAGCCACAAACACTCAGACCCTGTTGATGACATTCATTATTTCCATGCGTTTCCTCTAGTACTAACCATTTGATCTCAAGTACATACTTTAATACGTTTTCTATAAAAATAAATGAGATGGCGATTGTGTTAGCAGTAGTCGCCTTTTCCTCCGGGCATCAGGGACAAAATGCTTGTGATTAATAATTCATATTTTCTACTTGATGCCTATCGTCACAGAAATAGTTCCTGCCAGCTTTATCGCCCTCCCCGCTCCTTAAATGATGGGCTCCTAAGCCCAGAACACCTCCGCCGTCCCGTCAGTTAATAATGTTGTTCTTAGAATCTTGCTGGTTTGAATCAGCCTCCACGCTTGTCATGATTGTTCATGCGTGTGTAGAAAAAACAATGTTGAACGCAGAATGTAAGAATGTGAAATAGATATTTCCCTGCTGCAGATCAATTCTGCCATACTTGAGGTACATTCTGATGTATGATGTGTCTGAGTATGCAGGAGCTGTCTGTGTGAAATGAGCAGTGATCGGAGAAGGTTTCTGCCCTCTGCCTGAAGCTCTCCTGGGAGACCAATCTCCTGTACGCTCCTCGAGAAGCCATGATCCAGAACCCCAGAGGTTAGCTGATACAGAGTTTGGAATGAAAAGTGAAGTTTCATTATAAAACAAGTGCAAATCCCATTATGGTATTATGCATCTGCCTGCTGGTGAATGGAAATATTTAGCAGAACCCTTGGTGACCCCATCATTTCTGAAATGATAAAAGCAGCGAGCACTTTGTAGGGCTGTTTTCAGAAAGAATATAATGTTCTTACGGACAGTTTGATAAACAAACCATTATAACATTAAAGATGCATGCATATGTTGTGTAAACCTAAGTCATTTTTGTTTTGTGTAACCTTTTGAACTCTCAAGCTTTTTTAAAAATGAAGATGCTTGGATTGTACATACTAATTTAAGGTTGTATTTCTATAAACGACTTACAGAAAAATACTTTTATCAAATTCAGTCATTCAAACTTAATAAACTTAAACTTTACTAAATTAAACACAATGGCAAGAAAATCTGGATATCCAACATGACAAAGAAACTGAATTAAAAAAATAAATTAATTATCCATTGCTCTTTAGTGATTTACTAATGATATTTTTAACAGATCTTGAAATGTTGAAATCTTTACAATATATACAAAACATATAAAACACATTTGATGGCGACATGAAAATGTACTGCATAACAGAAATGACCAACCAATGTATTCTGCAGTAACTAAATCACTTGAAGAATTTCAAAGAAAATAGATTTTATTTTTATATTTATTATTACCTAGATACATCAATCAACACAATCAAATTACAGAAGAATAATGGCATGAGTATATTTTCGAAACACAATAACTTTTTCTTGCACTTACGGCTTGCCTAGACCAGGAACCTGATTTTGCTTCATTTCACAGATTAAGAAATAATGAGGCTGGACTGACATTGATAAATTCACAAGCAAAGACAAGCGACAATGGATGACTTTTTCATTGTCTCAGTCTTCAAATCTATAAACTGGCCAATATCAGAGTTGGCTTGTGCTCAATAGCAATCTATTCACTGCTTAAGTTAGATGTATTTCAGGTTTCTACAATGAGTGTTATACTTGTTTTGAATTCAAATGTTCTTTTATGATATGCAAGGAATAATGTAATCATGGGGTCCAATAATAACGACCTTTCTTCAGGACTGTTTTCACTGCACGTCATCTCAAGTACTCTGAGTGCTGTATCATTATACTGCTACCTGCAGTTGAATGCCAATTGGAATATCATAGTTATTCTGTCAACTGCGGTGCAGGTTTTATAAGTTATTATAAAAAATATTCTATGATTATAACATTTTATAATTACAGATATGAGTCAAACGGTTGATGTCCTTGCCTTACTCACATTACAAAAGATTTAAGTTGGTAAAAGTACCACACACACATTACATTTCTTATCTCTCTTTGATGACAAGGGTCAAGCAGACTGAATAGAAATACATGAGCATTTCAGATGAAAGTCAGACAAAAATAATGAAATTCAAGTTGTCTTTATGGGTTCATGAGAGTATGAAAAAATCCTTTTGATTTGCAATGACAAGATTTATGCTGATATACAGCAGTAGCATCAATCATTTCAATCAAGCAACTAATATTGCGATAAAGCAACTAATCAAAATCTGTTGTTATTATATGACCATTAGGGACCATTTTATCTGAAATGCATGATATACCACATTAATAAACTGGTGTGAGAAATAATTTAAATAAAATAATTAATTTAATTAATTTTTTCTGCACCGAAAACAGAAAATATAATGCAAAATATGTAATCAAAATGTCTGCCCGTCCAAATGTTATAAGTACAAATTATTTAACAGAAATAACTGACAAAACGTCTCAGGTTACGCATGTAACCATGGTTCCCCGAAGAGAACGAGACGCTGCGTCGAAACGCTTCAGGAACGTGACCACGCTCTGAATCACATGTGTAATCAGTCCAATGGAAGGGCGAGACATCACGGGCGGGATGATGTAATCGACCAGGAATCTTAAAAGCACATGCGGTGGAACCGGCGTCAGCTTCTAGGAGTGAAGCAAGCGCTGGCAGGGATGCCGGAAGTATGGCACTGAGAGACAGCATCTCGTTCCCTTCGGGGAACCATGGTTACATGCGTAACCCGAGACGTTCCCCTTCAGGAACTCGAGCTGCATCGAAACGCTTCGGGAACGAGAATGCCCACGCCGTCAGACTTACAAGTCCCTGCTCCATGTGTGGAGCTAGGGCGAGAGAACAGAAGAGCCAAGAGTGGCACGCATATCTAGACCATAGAATCTGACGAAGGTAATGGGCGTGGACCAACCCGCAGCGTCGCAGATGTCCTGCATAGACACACCTGCTAAAAAGGCCTTGGAGGCCGCCACACTTCTGGTTGAGTGAGCCTTGACACCCACTGGCGAGGGGAGATCAGAGGACTCATAAGCACTGGATATGTCATCCACTATCACACAACCAGTTGGTCCGACCGTCTCCACAGGGCAGCTCTATGGAGGTATGCATCCAGTGCTCGCACTGGACACATACAATTAAGCTTCTGCTGGTCGGGCTCCCAGAATGGAGGAGGACAGAAGGCCTGGAGTATGACAGGCCGTGGTGCAGATGAGGGGACTTTAGGGACGTACCCCACTCGAGGGTACAGAAACACTTTGGCCAGGCCGGGCGCAAAGTCAAGATAGGAAGGGGCCACAGAGAGGGCCTGCAGATCCCCAACTCTCTTTAGAGAAGATATCGCCAGAAGAAAGGTAGTCTTTATAGTGAGGTGGCAATCAGATATCTCCTCAATTGGCTCGAACAGAGGCTTACAGAGAGCTCCTAACACCACAGCCAGGTCCCACGTGGGGACATGAGATCGTACAAGAGGCCTCAGCGCACCGCGGAGGAAACATGTAACTAAGGGGTGTCTACCCACTGATTGGCCACCGAGAGGGGCGTGGTAGGCCGCAATGGCCGCCACGTAGACCTTCAGGGTGGAGTGGGTTAACCCTTCGGAGAAGCGGGCCTGCAGGAATTCCAAGCACTGTACCAACTGGGCAGATAACTGGGTAGAGCGGTCGGTCTCCGCACCAAGAAGTGAAAAGTTTCCACTTCAAGGCGTACAGTTTCCTCATGGAGGGAACTCTGGAATGGAGGATGGTCTCAACAACCTCGGTTGAGAGACCGGAAGCTAAGAGTCCCGGCACACTCTCTCCAGAACTTCCGGGAGCAGAGCGATCGGGGGAAAGGCATACAGACAAAGCCTCGGCCACATCTGTACCATGGCATCCAGCCCCAGTGGAGCTGGATGAGTCAGAGAGAACCAGAGGGGACAGTGCGATCTCTCGAGTCGCAAACAGGTCCACCTGAGCCTGGCCAAAAACTCTCCATATCTGCTTCACCACCTCGAGGTGAAGCATCCATTCCCCGGGCCTCGGCCCATGCCTCGACAGGATGTCTGCTCCCATATTGAGATGCCCAGGAATGAGCGCTGTTCTCAGTGAGAGGAGTTTGCCCTGGGATCACACAAGAATCTGGTGCGCCAGCTTGTACAAGGGGCGCGAACGCAGGCCTCCTTGGTGGTTGATACTGTATAAGAGACCACCGATGTGTTGTCAGTGCGCACCAACACATGGCGATCTCTTAGGTCTGGGAGAAAGTGTTTCAGTGCTCGAAACACGGCCAGCATCTCCAGACAATTGATGTGCCACGTGAGATGGCGACCACTCCACAGACCGCGGGCCGGGCCAATCATGACCACTCTCCAACCAGTGAGGGACTCGTCCGTCGCTAGCGTTACGCGGCGACAAGGAGCTCCCAGCACCGGGCCCTGAGACAAGAACCAAGGTTTCCTCCACATGTCTAAGGCACGTAGGCACCTCCGCGTGACCTTGAGCATGCAAAGTGGGTTTCCCCTTGGGGAGAACCCCTTGGTCTTGAGCCAACACTGTAGGGGTCTCATGTACAGCAGGCCAAGAGGTATCA
>NW_015555781.1:1041434-1046156 GCF_001515605.1 Sinocyclocheilus anshuiensis | reverse complement strand
GGTATCATGTTGGACGCAGCTGCCATCAGACCCAGCAGTCTTTGAAACTGCTTGACAGTGAGTGACTGGCCTTCTTTCACTCTCTTGACTGCCGTGAGGATCGACACGATCCGAGCATCATGGTCGAAACCCACACCACGCCTAGATAAGTGTTCCTCTGTAATGGAGAAAGCACACTTTTCTTGGTGTTTAGTCTTAACCCCAACTCTTTCATGTGAGCGAGAACGACATCTCAATGCCGAACCGCTGCCTGCTCTGAATGAGCTAATATCAACCAATAGTCAATGTAGTTGAGTATGCAGATGCCCTGGAGTCGCAATGGAGCCAGAGTGCAAGGCCGAAAGGAAGAACCCGATATTGGTAAGCTTTGCCCCCAAAAGCGAACCTCAGGAACTTCCTGTGATGAGGAAGGATGGAGATGTGGAAGTATATGTCTTTTAGATCGATCGTGACAAATCAGTCCTCGGACCTGATCTGAGACACAACTTGTTTGCGTGTGAGCATCCTGAACTTCAGTCGCATGACTGAGCGGATCAACTGACGCAGATCTTAAATGGGACACAACCCCCCCATCCTTCTTCGGAACAATGAAGTACCAGCTGTAGAACTTGGACTCTCTTTCGTGCGGAGGGACCACCTCGATGGCCTCCTTCTTCAAGAGAGTGACTACTTCTTGTTCTAGTACCAGAGCCTGCTCGGGATCCACCAGAGTGGGGGTAACCCCGTTGAACCGAGGCGGAGGAGAACCAAACTGGATTCTGTAGCCTCTCTCTACAGTACGCAGGACCGATTGAGACATATTTGGTGATTCCCTCTACTTAGGGAATCAGTCTCTCAAGACTGACCTCTGGTGTAATTAGAGCGGCTAGCTCGTTGCCCTGAAGCGGCGCACTGGCAGGGGACGGCCAAACTAGTTGCTGTAGAGACCTCCGTGGAGGTCGCAAGCCTCTTAGCACCGCTATGCTTCCGGGTGGTAACTGAGAGAAGCGCTCGTCGGAGACCACTG
This sequence comes from Sinocyclocheilus anshuiensis, assembly GCF_001515605.1. Classification (NCBI taxonomy): domain Eukaryota; kingdom Metazoa; phylum Chordata; class Actinopteri; order Cypriniformes; family Cyprinidae; genus Sinocyclocheilus; species Sinocyclocheilus anshuiensis. Next base: position 1,045,150 of record NW_015555781.1, on the reverse strand, counting down.
TGCCCTAGAACACTGGCAGGGTTGGCAGACCGATCTCCTGAGGGCACTGGGGAGAGATGGGCACCATGTAATGTGGTGTAAACTTCTCTTCCCCAGAAGGGCCTGCCCTCACCAGTCCTGAGCCCCAAATGTAAGGACTTTTTGTCCAAGGACTTCTTAGCCTGAAGTACGGTCCGCAGATCCAGCTTAGGCTTAGAAGTCCCCGACCCAGAGCGTTGCTTCGACCTCCGGTCCCGACGCGGGGGAGTGCGGGCAGCAACGCTCTGTTTCTGAGCCTCCCTGTATGAGGAGCTAGCACGCGAAGGGGACTGCTCCCGCCCAGCAGTCCCCAGAGCTAAAGCGCGGCGAGGGAGGAACCATTGAAACGCCGCCACCTGTTTACGAGCCTCCGGGTACCTGTCGATGACGGAGTTGACGGTGTCGCCGAAGAGGCCAGAAGGCATAAGCGGGGCATCAAGGAGGAAGACCCTGTCTTTCTCTTTCATGTCTGACAGGGTCAACCACAGATGCCTCTCCGCTGCCACCATAGCTGCCATAGACCGCCCTATGGCGCAGGCGGTCTCCTTGGTGGCGCGGAGAGCGAGATCAGTGGTTCTCCATACCTCTGTGATGTTCTCAGAGTTAATCTCCTCGCCTTCGTCCAGCTTTTTAAGCAGGTCTGCCTGGTATGCCTGTAACAGAGACATTGTGTGCAGACACGCACCGGCCTGACCTGCTGCCGCATACCCCTTGCCCACCAGTGCTGATGTTGTGCGCAGCGGCTTGGAGGGCAACGCTGGAGCCTTTAAGGACGATGCCGCGCCTGGGGACAGATAGCTTGCCAGTGTCTGTTCAACCCGGGGCATCGCCCTATAGCCATGCTCACTCAACCCCGCCACATTCCCATAATAGTCTGAAGCGGGGATGAAGAGACTGGCCGAGAAAGGCCTGGTCCACGACCTCGACACCTCGGTGTGGAGGTTGGGGAAAAATGGCAGGCTCCGGCATGGAGGTGGCGGCCTCGACCGCAGAAAGCGTTCATCTAGCTTGCTTCTCTGCAGCTCAGCCTGTTTCTCGGCGGGCCAATCGATATTCAACTTGGCCACGGCACGAGTAACCACCTCCACTAGCTCCTCATACTGGGGCGATTGAGGGGCCGAAACCTCATCGACACCCTCCACATCAACCTCCTCGGAGGAAGACAGGCAGAGCGTCGAGCCCTCACCCCGGAGGGAAGTAACCGCAGAGCGGGCTTCCGAACCCAGAGATCGGGCGCTGGATCTGGCAGGTGAGGAAGAAGATAGGGACTCACCCGTCTCCATTCCCTCCAAGAGTGCAGCCACCGCTCCGCCTTGGCGGAAGCGGGGCCAGCACTGCGAGGAACGCTGGCGAAGGCTCCCTCCTCGAAGAGAGCCTTCCGGGAGCGAAGCGTACGCAGTGGTAGAAGCTCGCAATGTGGGCAGTCGGCTCCCTTGCTCCGCTCCCAAACAAACCATGCACAAGCTGTGTGTATCTCCACCCGTAATGTAGCGCGGGCAGGGAGGAACACACAGCCTATAACGCGGCTTGCTCTCGCCCAAAGAGTGCTTTGTCTTTGCTTGAACTTTAGACATAGTGGAGTTATTCAGTTTGGACAAACAACACTAAATAAGACTCACAAACACAGAGTGGACTGACACACACACAGAGCGCTTGCTGAATGACAGAAAGCTGACGCCGGTTCCACCGCACGTGCTTTTAAGCTTCCTGGTCGATTACGTCACCCTGCCCGTGACGTCTCGCCCTTCCATTGGACTGATTGGACATGTGATTCAGAGCGTGGTCACACTGAAGGCATTCCCGAAGCGTTTCGACGCAGCTCGAGTTCCTGAAGGGGAACAAAGTATAACATCAAAGTATAACGACTTCTGTCAGTGGACTTATTAGTGCACTTGCTATTACTGTAAGTGTCTAAATCCCCTGAGCAAATGCCTGCATCCCCTGAGAGTCTGAACTGTGACACTTTGCTGTCCCACAAGACCAACAGAATATAGTGAAGAACTGTAAGCCAAACAGATCTTTCTAAATGTGCAACGTGATCTCATGAGTATTTGTATGTATTTTATGTAAAATGTGGTTTGCACATACACTGGAATATATAATACTGATATACAGACAGCATCTAAAACATAAATCATTTATGTATGAGCAACTTTACAGACATAAAAATGTTTACAAATCCCTTTTTAATTAATGGAATTAATCATTGCTTCTGTATTGATATTACATTTCAAAAATGGAATTAATCATTGCTTCTGTATTGATATTACATTTCAAAAAAATTTTTTTTTTTTTTTTTTTTACCTGTAAATGTTATGGATGAATACCTATAAACAATGAGAGCAGGCTAAGAAATTTACCAAGAAATTTGATGTCACAGTTAAAGAACATGGCTCAAAATACAGTGCCAATATAGTGGATGTGTAATATAAATAGATTCATCAACACATCTTAATAGCTAAAGAAAATGCTTCATCAACATTCGAGAAGTAAGTTCTCCAGTAAACACAGTACTCAAAATACAGCCTGTTGGACATGTGTAGGCCACTGAATATGCAAAAGAATTCATAACCCAAAGCCTTAAACTACTGTTCGTTTTTGCAAGTTAATGGAAATGAATGACTGCATCATAAAATATCTGAATCAATATTTGCTTCATTAAAAAGTGGAGATTCACGAACCTAACACAAACACGCATAAATTGCTCGGCACTAATGATCATTAATTGCAAATGAGGCTGGTAGACGTTCAAGCAGAACCTGTGCAGCAAGTACATGTAATGTCAAAAATCTGTAACTGCCCTTATGTTACTTTTTGACCTTCAGCACTAAAGCAGTAGTCAACAAACATCTGAGCATCAAGTACGGAGGGGAAAAAAAAGGACATGAAAAGCTTCTTTTCAGCTCTGTTGGACTTTTTAAGATGAGTGCTGCACTGTTTGATGGCGCTGGATAGATAACTCTATCTCCCCAATTTCAGATGATCAAAGATGGGAAATGTATTACATACTCCTATTAGGTATGTATTCAGATGGGAAAGGTTTTGTGCGTTCAGATTGCACAGACAGAGCAGGAAAGGAAGCCGAGTGAGTAACTGGGGGGAAAGGTAATGATCTCTTCAAACAAAATACTGTATTGTGCCCACGGTGGTGAAAATGACATGTTCCTATGCATTATTTGAATGCCAAGCACGTGAAAGCCACATTGAATGTCTTGGTACGAGAATCAGATGGAAAACAAAATGAAGTGGTACTAGGAAACCCGGATCACCCAGAGGGAGGTGCATAACAGCAAGCAGTAACATTGGTTACACATCTCTGAACTACAACCAATCAGGTGCTTAATATACTTCAAATAATTATCAGTCATGCATAGAAATAGAAAAAGCGCAATTAGTGGAAACAGGGGTACCTGAAAAAGCTGTTGTCTATATTTTCTCGTGACAGCCCTACGTAACAATTCGATTTGAAATAGAGCATTTTCACAATATTTTACTATTTACTGAGGATTCGGCTTTTTGTCACGTGAGGAAGTTATATTTATCACTGATAGTTATTAAAGGTGGTGTATGTATGTAATAGATGATAAAATACTGTCTGCTAGGTTAATATGTACTGGCAATTATAATAGAAAAAATGTAGAAAAAAATATTGCTCCTTGTTGTTTAGCACAGGGGTGCCCACCCTCGGTCCTGGAGGG
>NW_015555781.1:1029698-1041288 GCF_001515605.1 Sinocyclocheilus anshuiensis | reverse complement strand
GGCTGTCCAAACTCGGTCCTGGAGGGCCGGTGTCCTGCAGAGTTTAGCTCCAGCTTGCCTCAACACACCTGCTTGGAAGTTTCTAGTATGCCTAGTAAGACCTTGATTAGCTGCTTCAGGTGTGTTTGATTAGGGTTGGAGCTAAACTCTGCAGGACACCGGCCCTCCAGGACCGAGCTTGGGCACCCCTGGTTTAGCATATTGACCACCCAGACACATTAACATTGATTCAACTAGCGGTGTGTGTTTGAGGCAGGATTATCTGATTGTTCAACCTACTGTATTTGGAATAGAAATCTTTTGTAACATTACAAATGTTTTTACTGTCACTTTTGCGCTCTTACTGGAAAAAAAAGAAAAGAAAAAGTATATATATTTAAATACATCTGGGGGTCTATGAGACCATAAACATTAGTAATGTGAGATTTTTAATGGAAGGCGTTTGTTAGTAGTTTATAATCACTTCACATAGCAACAGCAATTTGTGAAGCATTAACCTTACTTTCCAGTGCTAAGTATATTTTTTGAGCTATTAAAAGGGTTGTGGCATCTCTGAGACCCCAAACATAACAGAACACAAAGTGACCTTCGACTGCAGTGGCTTGGTCCTCATGAGAGGAGGTGTGAATGGACCAGAGCGTGGTTTGCGTGAGTGTAGGTCAGCGATTGTGAATGCAGCCTTGTTGTGTTGCGAGGAGTTAATGGAGGCTGTGGAGGCTCTCCTTTAACAGATTACAGCAGCTCTGTGTCACGGGGAAAGAGAGGCAAGGTCTGCAGGCAATCCATCATGGGCCCTGTCTATATTCAGCCTTAGTCTGGCTAAGTCGTTTAATAAAGGTGCATGTCAGCTCCCCTCTGCTGCTCAACTGCATCCAATCCCTGCTGAAATCCACATTGGGGTTCTGGCTGGCGTACAAATCCACGCTGTTCAGTTCCACCTGCGGCCAACTTCATACACAATGGAGAGACTATCCAGGTTTGACTTGCTGCTCTTTCTTTCTTGCTGTCAGTTTTTTTTTTCTTCTGCTTGTAATTTTTCTCCTGAAGGATTAACGCCCCAGCTGTGAGGAAACATCCAGCAGTGTTTTCTGTGCATATGACAGGGCTCGCTGCTCGTTGGACAATTATATTGGCCCAACCTTATTGTGTGGCAAATCCTCTATCAGCTTGCATGCTCAGGGGAATCTCAAATTAATCCTGTCTGAAAGAATGAAAGCCCAATCTTGTGTTTCTCTCATGCCATTAATACCAGTACAGTATGTGCTTACTTCATTCAGATTAACTGCCTGAATCCTTCATCCTGCTTGCTTGTAGGTTTTGCAGTATCTAAAGGTCCCCAGTCATCTCCATCACAGGCCTATTTATAGTTGCTTTTGAGTAACAAAATGTGGGCTGTCTCCCTATTGAGTCACTGCACATGTAGCCATTTATTTTTTGCTGGAACAATACAACAAAACATCATATGAAACAATAGGGAGCGCATCGTTGTTTAGAAATCTGTATTGTTGCAAACCACAGTCCTGGTTTCTCTGACTAAATTAGCGCATGTAACTTATGCATGAATATTTGAGAAGCAAACATTGTCTACCAAAAAAAAGATTTCTCCCTCATGTTGTTCCGAACCTGATCTCGTATAATTTTTGGATGATGGAATTGTACGAAAACGTACAATTTTTGGAAAGAATAGGATGAAGGTCGACCGCTAACCCCACTCCTAAATGTAACCGTCACTGGGACGTAAGCAGATTGTACAGAAATGTACAAATGAGATTCGCCAAAACATAAAATAATGACAAATTGCCATGAGATTCTGCTTGTTTCAAATACCCTGTCCATTCTTTTCTACATAATGAAAGTTAAATTTGGCATCAAAATACACCCCGTCTATTGTATGTTATTGATCTTATTGTGAACAATTTGCATTATGTGAAATTATATATTTTTTAAACCTTCCGAAGCCATATAAAATCTTTGGTGAATAACAAGCCAACATTGTTGCTCACTGAAAATCTTGCAGTCCGCTATAGAACTCAAGATTGTAAGTGAATAATGGTTTCCGTTTTGGCTTTTTCATCAAAGATATGTGGTTTTGGAATATGATAATGTACCCTAAGGTACTTTAAACATATCGAAAAGAGTGACCAGAATTTTCTTCAAAAATTCCCCTTTTGTGTTCCACAGAATAAAGACAGTTATATGGGTTTGGAGCAACATGAAGGTCAGTAAATTATGACAGTATTTCAACAGTTTCATGACTGAGTTTATAACGGTTGTATTTATTTTTGTATGCATGTATTGATTTATTGATTTATTGTTAGTTCATATGAATCTCATTCATATGTTTTGCATGAGGGGTGTTGTTAGGGGCGCAGGTTCATGTATATTTTTTATTCATGTGTATCTTATTTTTAATTTATAAATTTTCCTGCAAAACACATCCTATGAATTTTTATGAAATTGCTACTTCACAAAATACATGTTTTGTTATGAGGTTGGGTTGAGTATTTTTATGTTTAGGTAATGTTACTTTAAAGTTATAATTTCCACTCTACTAGCATCACCAAATGTTATACAGTATATGGTGTTCCTTTGGACTTTCTATTAAAAGAATCTTGGAAAAAATATCCATCCATCCACAAAAATATTAATCAGCACAAATTAATAGAAGAAGATATGTTTCTTGAGCAGCAAATCTGTATGCTTGAATGATTTCTGAAGCAGGGGCCTAGATTATGCGGGGGACGCGGGGGACGTGCCCGCACTTTTTCGGGCAAGTGTGTTCGCATAGAGGTTTTCAAGAGCCGGTGTGAATAAATATAGATTTAAATTCAAAGAGACAGTATAGCATGATCTGATGTTTTATCCGGACCCAGATTAAGGCGAGATGAACATCGCGGAGCGCTAAACACTCCGTGCAGTGTATGTTTCATTCATACTCGAAGCCGGAGGGCGCTCTCGCGCAGAAAGTCGTACGAGGAAATGGACAAAAGCGTCCAGCTATCGCTGTATGAAAACAGTTGTTTTCACAGAAAAAGAGAAACGTTTGGAAACATGAAGACATTAAACATACGATTGCGACAATACACAATATATGGTTTATTTTATATTACAACATTTCTGTCCCCCTCACTTCTGAAATGATGGGTACGCCCCTGTTCTGAGGGATCATGTGACACTAAAGACTTGAGTACTGACGCTTAAATTTAAGAGGAGATTATTTTTACGCACACATCAGTGGTGTCTCTGGGACCTCGAACATAAAAACAGTAAAGCAAATCTCAAAAGAACATGAGGACTCATCAAGACACCGGTGGAGGAGATGACACAAGCCTCTATTCTCGCCCCCTCAGGATATGACATAACAGTGCACTGTTAGCTTTGGTTGCCACCTGCTTAAAACACTATTAACACACACTACACATTTCAGGGTCGAGTTACAGACACAGAGACACTGACGTCATCGCCCTCGGGGAAGATTTTTAACAGTTCTTGTTCTGCACACGCCTTGTGATCTTGTCAGCTTTTCTGGGATTTGTTGCACTTTAAAGTGAGGGAAATTAATTTAGTGATTTGATTTCCTATTTGGAGGTCTTAATCACAACCACAACCTTTCAAGTATTTGGCGACAACATCGTTTTCATACATTAGGGCTCACAGTAGCAGTACACTTACTTTTTTCCCCATTGGGATTATGGGAAATCATTACACTTAAGTAGTTAAAGAGATGCAGTAGTTATCCCAAAGTGAACAGGTTGTCATTTATTCATCCTCATGTCACTCCGACCACATTATGTTAGGCAGCTCTTTTCCAGAACAGCAGGGCAGACTGTGATTTATACTGGCAAGTAGGGGAATCGCAAAATACCAGTATTGATGATAACCATGACATTTAAAAAAAATTATGAAATATTGATTATGTTAATACTATAACAATATAAAAAAATATTGTAAATATACCAGCGCCAGTAACTGGTTTTTGGTTGATCCAACATAGTAGAAGTAGAAATAGAAGAAGAAGATAATGACGACGCAGTGTGCAGCAACTACTGACGCACAAAATGATGTTAGAGGAGATGTCAGACAAAAATGAGCCACTCTTCCCACATCTGAAAAATGTTAGCTCACCAGTGTGGGAGTTTTTTGTGGATTCCATAAAAGAGACGGGGTGTTAAAAATCTTCTCTATCCACATACCCATATATTTTGTGTGACTTGCTGACCAAAAAACAAAAGAAAAAAAGAATAAAAACACAAAAAGTAAACAAAAGTTAAAGATGACTGAGGGCACTGTTTATTTTCCCCCAAAAAAAGATAGATATTGTGATAATATTTTTTATTGTGAATTATTTCATCCTCAATAATTGTCATACAAATCTAAAATTGTGTCAGCCCTACATGCAAGCTACAAAATGGATTGAAAACACAACATAAAAGTCATCCAAATGACTTCACCCAAAAAAAAAAAAAAAATGTCATCATTGGGCATGAATACACCCTCATGTTGTTCCAAATTAATATAAAAAAAGATAATTACATTAATAATAATAAAGATATCTGAAGAAATGTTCAGCTGTTTTGTCCCTAAAATTAATAGTCAGTGGGGTCACTTTGCACAATGAATAGAGATTCAACTCCCAAATTCCACCTAAACATTGATTAAAAGTAAGGTAGATGTTTTCGGAGAGGCTAGCTAGCTTTAAAGTATAAGATCTCACCCTCCCTGTAAATCACTCTCTAAAGCCACGCCTCCTACAAAACACATGAACGCGCACCACCGCACAGGCAGGCCAGAGGCTAACCAGCGACACGATGAGAGACGGCGTTGGTGGAGGGTTGAATGCACTGCTGTCAGTTTATCTCATGTCTCATTCATTGGTGAGAAAACATTACAGTACAAAATGCATTTTATTATAATAATAATAACGCCTTCCATTCTCGTTCGGTCTGCAATGATCGAGCTGATGATGTATCATGTCTGCGCAAACAGTGTGCTCTGGTTGAACAGCCTATCGTAGCCCTCGGACAGAGGGATGTGATCGGACAAACATTTTATGGTCCAACGCCTTCCACAGACGATATAAATAAATAAAAATACATTTAGACCACTTAAAGGAGTAGTTCACTCTCAGAATGAAAATTCTTGTTCCAAACATGTATGAGTTTTTTTCTTCTGTTGAACACAAAAGAAGAGATTTTGAAAAATGTTAGTATCCGAACAGTTGATGGGCACCATCATCAATCATCTATCTATCTATCTATCCATCCATCCATCCATCCATCCATCCATCCATTCATCCATTCATCCATCCATTTTGGAGTATATTTTATCAGTATAAATCAATCAACTTTCACTGTCAGGAAGACAATCAGATGCGGTCACATTTTCTGTTGCTCAACATAATTTCACAGACAAAATCCAGTCATCCCAATACGAATCCATGCAATTGAAAGTTTCACATGAAGGTGATAAACATCCCAACTCAGATTTCACTAATTCAAGATGATCATGTGAAGTTCACTGTGCTGACTAACAGAAAGCTGCTTGCTTTGAAAGTGACTTCTGTGTGAACTGTGCTTCATGCATCTCTACGCTCTTTTTTTTTGTACAGAAAATTTAACTCAAATTTCGCTAATGCGACTGCACATTTACAGAAAAAAAATGATAAAACAGAATAACATGGGGTGAGTAAATAATGTCTTAACTATTCCTTTTAACACTGGTCTCGGCACTAGCGTTGATAAGGCCTGTCTGATACTATTGTTTGTCTTTATTTACTTAAAAGTCCTTGGCTCGCTGGCACGTGTTCATTTGATCAATCCTCTTCGGCAGCATTCAGAGATGTGATGCCACCCTGAGATAAAGGTTTGATAACCGCTCATTTATATATGCAAAGCAAGACGATTTACTTCCACCCTGGGTCAACGTAATCCCCAAAGCCTATAATTGAAGTCAATCACAGCCACTGGTGGCAGCAGGCCAGGGTTGTGTGTGCCAGTACTTGCATTCAGTGAAAGACATAAACTCGATTAGTTCAAAAATGGGTCTCAATTCTGCAGGCCTGCAGGAGTCACACATACAGATGCGCTGTTTCTTTAAGAAACGTCTCCCTTCTTAATTTAAATCTCAGAGCAGAGGAACACAAAGGTTATTTTCATTAAGTTCCTGAAAATCTTGGATAAAGGTATTTATGCCTTCAATCTAGCAATGACCTTTTCGTAATGTCATGTTAAGCACATCTGAATGAAAGTTTTAGCAAATATGAAAAGGTCACTTTTAGTGCCAGACTTTATTTTCTTAATCAACTCACACTATGGTAATATGATATACTGGGAAAAATCCACATCTGACTTGATTGGCAAACTTGATTGACATACGGTATTTAATAGTCTACAGCTACATCTTGAGCTTTCTAGTAATTGTAACACATCAGCTTTCTCTAGGTTGTGTTTAATTTAGATGGGTGAAGTCGGGAAAGTCAATTAGACTGTTGGTCATTCCTCTGCTTTAAAAATCCTGGAGCAGAAAAGCAAAGGGCTCACAGCTCTCGAGTGATAATTATAGTGATCCTGAATGGCATTTGGGCATCTGGAATCAATCCAAAGCTGCAGCAAAATCAGATTAGCAATGAATGTGTGAATGAAGGCAACAGATATGGCAACTAATATACTGCCAGCGACAAGAAAACATACTAACGGTTTGACACGCACACATGGATCAATATCGGACCTGTGTTTTATGGATCTCACCGTACAGTGACTGCATAGCCATCAGCTGACCCGTGACCTCTTGTTCAGTTTTAAACACACTCATTCAGTTCAATGTTTCTGGATGCATTGACAAATATCTGTAATTTCAAGAGTCAGCATACTCTATATTGCTGCTTTAAATTTATCCAGTTTCAAAATGGAAGATCCATATCACATGCTGTAGATTAACACAGAGAATTTGACATATCCATCAGTATGCAATGTTTATTTATTTATTTATTTATTTTTGTATTATTGGAAAATGTTTTGAAACGCTTTGCAACTGCAAAATTTGAAATCAGAAAATAGTAAATTTACCAGTAAACTAATACATTTCAAAAATAATTATAAAGAAATGGCAGGTAACATAATCAATTAAATGTAAAATTTGAAAGCAGAAAAACTGAAATAGTATTTTCTAGTAAAATGTACTCAAATAATCTTTAATTTAGTTTAATTTTTTTTTTTTTCGTGTAAAACTGCAATTTTTTTAATTATTTTGTAAATTTACATTCTAAACATTCAACAAAACAATATATATATATTTGGGATGCACCAAAATTAAAATTCTGGGCCGAAACCGAAAATTCTGGATGCACTTGGCCGAAAACCGCAACCGAAAATACTTTGTAATAATTATTTATTATTTTATTAAGTAATAGAAAGTAATTTTGTAAGACTTTTTAATTTAACTCAATAATTTTAATGGTACTGAATTTGAAAAACACAACCCAATAAAATAACCACACTTTTATTAAAAGTAAGACAATAAAATTGGACAGAAAATATATTAATATTAAATATCAATAATATATTATTTTCATTCAGTTCTATGCAACAGAATCAGATATAAAGTTTATTTTTTTTTTATCTAAATAATGTATAGTCCTACAAAGCTATTATTATCAGAGCATGTGAGCAGAGCATAGCGGGGAGCAGATCAGTGAACGAGACGGTAGCGTCATTTTACCAGCGTTGCCATGTTACAGCACAATAGCTGTGAAAAAGTATACTACATAGAAATTTCATGTCGGCACACTATTTGAGCAGACTATCCTATGAGCATGAGCGGTACATGAGCGGAACGCACATTTTGTTGAATGTCTAGAATTCAAATGTTCAAAATTTACATTCAAAACTAGAACATTAAAATGAAATACAAAATTCTGTTTTGTTAAATAGCACACCTAAAATAATCTCTTTACAGTGCAAAACTGTAATTTGATGTAATTTTATTTCTGTAAACTATGACTTCTTCGAAATTATTTGAATTCATAAATATTTAGTTATCGAATTTACAAAATTCACATTCAAATCTGGAAAATTTAAATAAAATGTATTTTGTTAAAATATAATAAAAAAATAAATATTGATTAATACTGAAAGAGCATTCTTTCAAAACCTTAAATAGTGTCAACAGCAGTGATAAATTTTTCCTCTATATTGTCAAAAAGGTGAGAATGTATTTGTTCTCATGGAAAGTGTCAAGCAGGATATGAGGACAAATGGAGGGGTGGTGATGGTATGGATTTTGGCTGAGCGCCGTGTTGCTGCGACTCGAGCTCCTTGGAGTCCCAGTGCTAGGATCGGTTTCCACATGGAGAGGACACAAAAGGCAGGAAGATAAAGACCTGCCCCAACAAAATCAAACAGAACTGAACTGTGCAGTTTATTGTTGCTCTTCAAATTCTGCCATATGACAATCACTTCTGATCACAAGTATCATCATCCAGGTCATTGAAATGAAATGCAAGGCATTTATTAGAGGAGTTCTATGAGCTAAAAGAGGATTACAACTATAGAAGTGCTATGATGGATAATGCTGATGTAATTGCATTTGGCATCATCTTCTTCAAGGTGAAGTGTGTCATTTCTGCACTAGCGGCACCAGAAATGCAAAAATAAGTAGATATTTACATTTACTGATGAAAATGTAAGCCGTCTTTGCCCATGCAAAAACTTGCTGTCACAGAGCTGAGCTGGTTCCTAGTGTGTTGTTTTTTGTGTTAAGGTGTTCTAAAGGCTTTTGAGGTTTTAGTGCAATACTATGCAATTGCTAATGTCTTCTTAGTGGTTTTGGTCCATTGAAATGCTGTTGATAGGGTGGTTTCTAGGGTGTTACTAGGTGGTTGATAGGAGATTGCTTACTCGCAATTAATTCTTACAAGTCAAAAGAATTAATGCCACAAGCCCACTATTACATTTCTGTGATATTATGGTTTCTTTGGCTCAGATACCTTTTTTTTTAAGAGTTTTGTTTGCCAGGCAAAAATTGGGAGCTCCCTTCAAAGGTTTGGGGTCTGGATTATTTAATGTTTTTTGAAAGAAGTCTCTTATGCTCACCATTGCTGCATTTATTTGATCAAAAACACAGTAAACTGTGAAATATAACTATTTTAAATAATTGTTTTCTGTTTTAATATATTGTAAAATGTAATTTATTCCTGTTATGTAAAGCTGAATTTTCAGCATCGTTACTCCAGTCTTCAGTGTCACATGTTCCTTCAGAAATCATTCTAATATGCTGATTTGATGCTTAAGAAACATTTCTTTAAAATATAAATCCTTTGTAACATTATAACGTTTGTACTGTCCCTTTTGATCAATTTAATTTAATCCTTGCTGAATGAAAGTATTAATTAAAAATAAAAAAGTCGGTCCCACTTTATATTAAGTGGCCTTAATATAATAATAATAAACTACTATGTACTTACATTTAAATTAATAATTTGGCACAATGCACTTATTGTGTACATACTGTCACGAATCCTGTCCATGGACTTACATCCGATTTCCACCAGAGGTCACCGTTCAGTTACATTGACTCTCACACTACACAAACTGTTGCATGTCATCCCTTTGATATAGCTTCATTACTTTTGTGGTGTAGTGGGCTAAAGCACTGAGCTGGTAAGCAGAAGGTTACTGGTTCGATCTCTGCAGTCGTCACCACCGGTGTGTCCTTTAGCAAGGCTCTTTACTCCTGTCACGAATCCGGTCTATGAACTTTCGTTCACTCACCACCAGAGGTCACCCACTCACTACATGGACTGTTACACTATATCCTGGACTTCATTTCCCATCATCCATTGCACTGATTGCACACAGCTGTAACCAATCACACACACACTATATTACACCCACTCAGATCCTTCTCAAACTGTTGAGTATTGTAAGCGCATATCACTACACTAGCTGATAGCTACTTTACGGAGCCTGCTCTTGTTTTCATAGTCTAGTCATTGTCATAGTCTTGCCTTGCCTGCTTTCCCGTGTTCGGATTCTTGCCTGAGTATTTTGGATTACCCTTTCATCTTGTCTTTTGGATTATGTTTGCACCTTGCCTGGACTATTGCTCATGTTCCTTGGATTACCCCTCTTGTCAAGTCCTTTGGATTACATTCGCCATCGATCGACCCACGCCTGTTTAACGGATTACTCTTGTGTCTTGCCTGTGCCATCTGTTTGCTGGTGTTCGACCCTGCCTGTTTCTGACCATGTCTTTACATAAAGCTCTGCAAATGGATCCACACGCCTCACGTCTCTGTCACTCCATAACACATACATGTTTTTACATTGTGCTTCTATTTTAATAATACCTGCATGTAATTACATCTGTAATTAATTTATGTAATTACATTTATAATTACACTGTTGACCCATCCCTTACACCTTAACCCTCCCTTAAACCTACCCATAACACCAAACCTGTCCCTAACCTTACCCATATCCCACCAATTGCAGCAAAAGTGTTTTGCAATACAATATGAACACAATAAATACAATGTACTTATTTTTTTGATGTAAGTACATAGTGGTTAAGGCCACTTAATATAATGTGGGAATAAAACGTATTACTGACTTTTGAACAGTAGTGTATAAAATACTGTTATAAAGTAAAGTAAAGTAAAGTAACACATGATGAAAATTGTAGTTAGTAACAATCTAGGTTACTCATTTTAAGTAATGTATTCTGACTTTTAGATTACTTTTTACCTAACTTGTTTTAAATCTACCGTTGCTTTTTCCTCCAAATTCAGAAGCATGGATCACACAATTATTTACACAACATTTAAATGGCCATTCTATATTGTGAATATTGTCAAGGAATTAGGGAGAATCAATAAATTATGAATAATTCACTGCCATTTTATGAATAATATGTAATCATGTAATCCATAAAAAGTAACTGTAATCTGATAATGAGCATTTTAAAATGTAATATAATCCAATTACGAGTACTCGATTTTTTGGAATTTGATTATGTAATCCAGATTACATGTAATCAGTTACTATCCAGCACTACCCTTGGCCCTCTAATAATTGAAATTTAAAAAAAGAACAAGCATGTACCTTTCCGAATTCCTCAAGCGTGTGACGGAAATGTTATGCCCCTTACCATACATAGACAAGTATACTGAGGGTTTCAGGCACGCGCATAAACTGTCAAATATACACAAAAAATGATATCCAGTGCATTGTGATTGGCCGAATACCTCAAGCGTGAGACGGAAATGTTACGCCCCTCACCATACTGTTGATGCCGTCTCCAGGAGCGACAAGACAAAAACCAGTAAAACCCATTATAAACGAGGCATTTGTTGCATCCAATGGGGACATAATTACTGATTATAATGACTTGTACCATCTTTTTACGCGCTGCGCTGCATATCGCGCTGCGTAAACATAAAACCATGTCTGCATTTGGAGAAACGGATGGAATCGGAGAAACAACAAACAATAAGCGCTACTCTACACTGCTCAAAACTCGCGTTTGAATCATCAGTGGCAAATTCTTTAAATATGAAAACGTACTTACAGGCTGTGAGTCAGAAGCGCCAGAC
>NW_015555781.1:1013453-1029688 GCF_001515605.1 Sinocyclocheilus anshuiensis | reverse complement strand
AGTGTTGTAAATACAACTTAACCACTGATTTCTAGTTGTGTCCTCTTTTGGAAGGCCAAACAAAGTAGTTTCGCTTTTATAAGGAAACACACAGCGTCTCCACAACATGGCGGCTGCGGCGGCAGCAACAATACTACAGCGAGAATCAAAGTTATGCCTTCTTTCTTTGCGTGAACATTTGGGCGGCGTTATGCAAAACTTCCCACATCGTGACGTAGACATGTGGGGGCGTGTTAGAACGAACCATTTTAGGTAGGCGTGGTTGACTCTTAACTTTTATAAAGTATATATCTTTGGATTTGGGACTTTAGTCTTTGCAACTTTACAGATCTTCTTTATGCACCAAGAGCTTGTAACACTCCAAAGAGAAAGGAAAAATTGAAATCGCATCATATGACCCCTTTAAAAGTGCCACAGAGCCACAGCGTGTTTACACTTTTACAACTACTAATAGCTTATTTATAGTCATCTATGCACATTAAACTAGGATAGGAGACATATTTTAACATTTGGGAACAAAAAATGACACAATTCACCTTTACATTACATATAACATTACTGTCACCTAAAAACACTGAAATACTTGTTAGGCCTCTGTGTCGTCCTCTGTTGTTATAAACAGATACAGACAGTGTCTTTGTGAACACCACAATATTTCACCTTACAAATGAAACAGATTATCTGCCAGAGCGCAGCCACTGCTGATAGAGACTCCTGCTGTGTACTAATTCACAGCAAGTTTCCCACAGCTAGATCACAAAACATCCAAATTTCTCAACTGAGATGAAAATTTAGGGTCTCCTTTCACAGTCTTTATATTAACAGAGCCAGGGGAACCACACAATTTGCACATTTTGAAATGCCAGCACAGATCCACTATGAAATTAGGATGCATTTCATACACCGAAATGGGCTAACAATTTTAAAACAATCAACAACTGCTTGATGTTTTTCCACCGAAGTTTATAATAGTGCCAACAAGCAGTGAAAAAAAAAGCATTAGGTACAACCTCATTATGCCAAATCACTCACTATAGCGAGACAGAAGCTCAAGCGTCTGTTTTCTTTGTACACAGCACTGTCCTTATCATCAGTGATCTGTGACTCAATTAGTACAGACAGCAATTGACTGTAATGAATTAGGAACCCGTTGACCCAGGTAAGTTGGATATCAATCTGTTTCCCGATAGGAGACACGAGTCACACTTCATCCATCAGTAACGTCCTGCCATCGAATCGGTTATCAGTAATCACAAATCAATAGCGTCCTGATGCAGGTCACTCCAGGTGTTTGAGAGTATTGTTTTGTATACCTATTGTTTATTATTATTCTTATTATTATTATTTAAGTTGTTTGTATGTATTATTATTGTTGTTGTTGTTGTTATTATTATTTTACATGTCTATATTTTTTTATTAATTTTTATTTCAATTTTAGTTTTAGTTATTTTAGTACATCCGTTAAACTAAATGAAAATGAGAAATGTTTCCATGGCGACTAGCTGAAACGTACTAAAAGCTTTATGTACTAAAATAAATTAAAATAAAACATTATACTATAACTATAAAACACCTAATAAAATGAAAATAAATAAATGACACAAGAAAATTACTAAAACTTAAAATTAAAACAGAAAATATTAAAATAATTCAAAACTAATTCAAAATATTAATAAAAACATTAACAGTATCTCAATGATACTAAAATAAGCAGTTGGTGTAGAGTCATCTGCCTTTTTTAATTCCCAGTATTCAAATAGATGACTCACTTGAAAAAAAAAAAAAAGAGCTGATGATGTACTCTTGATTTGATCATAAAAATAGTGGAAGAGGATTCACAGTGATTGTTCCAATTTATTTATTTATTTATTTATTTATTGGACAGGATACGGTCAATTTGTAAACCACGTCATATCAGGGGGAAAAAATAATATTGCCACAAATGTGTTCATAAAGATTTATATGTGCCGACATGCAAGTGGTAAGCAGCGATAAAGAAGTAGCTGCAAGACATCCTGGGAAACTTGATATTCTGTCCTGCTTTGGAGCCGTGCTGGATGTTTTCTCTCTTGTCAGACGAAGGCAGAAGAGTTTTATGGAAATGAGCCCACCTGCCACAGGGGGGTCAACAGTGCATGAAGCACTGGATACAGTCAATCTCTATTTGCGATTCATCACCTTTTCTTCAACTCTTTTCTGTTTTTAAGTTCCAATTTTAGATTTCTTCAGTCCTGTCTTTCATCAATTTTACAGATGGGGTAATTTACACTTCGTTTTCGGATTCATTTTGGTCTGACGTAGCCCTTGGTTATCTGTTCACCTCATGACGAGCATCAGCAGCTCTTCTAAAATGTTTGGCTATGACTCACTAGAGCCCTTACTTTGACGAGATCAAGGCAAAGGGCTTTTTTCCCCCTCAGCCTCCAAAACAACCCCCTCCCCTCCTTAATTCCATGTCCGCAGACACATTTGATTTTGTCGAACACAAGAAGCAAAGGGGTTCTTTCACCCTGCTGACATCATAAATCTGGGCTACTTTGAAAAGTGTGACATCCATGTTTAAACAGTCTCATTCCTCACCTCTGCCGGGGCGAGATGGCTTTTCCAGAATGTGAGATATGCAGAAAGAGGTGAGATGTTCAGTCATTTATGCTGTGCTACTGCCCTCTGCTGCACGCTAGGCAATCAAACTCTCCAGACAGGCTGATGTTATCACATCCATGAAATGTTAAGGCATCAGGAATGACTTGAGGAGACTTTAAAGGGGTCTTGAACTGCCTTTTTTATTATCATTTTGTACTGTTCTATGAAGTCCACTTATAATGTTATCAAGATAATTACATCAAAAAACATCATAACTTAGAAGTAATAGGGTATAATTTATGTCCTGTTTTGACCCCCTCTCATCAGAACGCTCTGTTTGAATAGGCGTGGCGGACTGTAGACTCAGAAGTAAACACCCACCGCTATGATTGGCTAACAGTTTTGCATATTTAAAATATGCATGAATGTCTGACAGCCGACATCCTTCACAGATGGACTTTGCTGTGATTTAGGTTAAAAACGCATAAATACTCAGTTCATATCAAACGATCTTTAATAACAGACAAAGCAATATAGTGGCCAGGTAATAAAAACAGTTATTTACGCTTGTGTGTTGTGACATTACTGTCGGATCCAATATTGTCGGCACAGAATCATCTTTTAATTTCAGTCTTTCAGAAAATCCGCCGTTGAATTGTGCCTTGTTTGTAAACAAATCCGTGGTGAAATGAAGTGAACAAACGACCAACCTTTCATAGACGCGGTCTGGAACTTCATTAAAAATAAAGCTCTTTCCTAATGTTGGGATCCAATGGAAGGTTATGCAAAGACTGTGTTTGTCCGCTTGTCCACAATTTGGCACTGCACAGTGTCTTGTTATCTTCGGAGCATCTTTATCATTTGGTTTCTGTGTAGACCTGTGTTTGTCTCTCTCGTTATTTACACTACATGTGCGAATCAGTGGGCGGAGCTAAACAGGTAGTGATGTAGAAGCAGGCGTTGATCTTCTTCTGTGGAGGCGGGGTTTACCCGCTCTATTATGTCATAGAGCGGCACATTAAACAAACTGTCATTTTGGCAAATTGGCTTCAATATAAGCTGTTTTTAGACTAATGAGAAAGTTTTGAGTTCTGAAACTTACAGGATGTTTTTTTATAGTACAATGACCTCTTATATGTCAAAAGATCAACGGAATTTTGATTTCTCAGTTCATTCCCCCTTTAAAGTGACAGTTCACCTAAGTTTTCATCATGTTCACTCACCTTTATGACTTTTTGTCTTGTTTTCCTATACAAATATCTAACCATCCTTAAATCAAGATACACTTACTTGGGATGTAAAATGAAGATATGAAGTTTTGTTTTCTGAGACACTGAACAAAATGAAGTGAGTTTATGCTTAAAACAAAAAACAGATATATTGTCTTGTTGAGCCCATTAGCAGATATTTGTCATTGTTTTAATCATAAACTTGCTTAATTTTGATCGATTTCTCATAAAACAAGACTTTTTATTTTATGTCAGTTTGCTCCTCAAGTAAATGTGTCTTGATTTATGAATCAGGAACTGTAAAAAAAAAAAAGAAATTCTAAAATTAATGTGTTAAACCTGCAGAAACCCTGATCAAGGCTGCATCTATTTAGACAAAAATAGAGTAAAAACGACAATATTGTGAAATAATACTACAATTTAAATTATCAATTTGTCTATTATATATATATATATATACACACACACACACACACACACACACACACACATATCATTTATTCCTGTGATGTCAAAGCTGAATTTTCAGCATCATTACGCCAGTCCTCAGTGTCACATGATCCTTCATTCTAATATGCTGATTTACTGCTCAAGAAACATTTATTTTTTATCAATGCTTAAATGGTTGTACTGCTTAATATTTGAGTGTAAACAAATGTCTTCAGATACATATACAAAAAAAAACAAAAAAACCAGCATCGACATTCCTTAAAACCACTTCATTCCTCATCCACAACAAAAAGTAAAGGGTTTGGAACAACATGAGTTTGAGTAAGTGTTGACATGATGACAAATGATTCATTACTATGAAACTATTTTCATGAACACTAAAGGCAGCCAATTACAATTTAATAGATTAATTTTACCGGTACTGTTGAAACAATGCAACAACTGCAGCGAGAGAACAAAGAGTAAACAGAATAACCTCAGTTTAGCTCATTTACAGTGTTCAGATTTCAATTTAGCCTCGCAGTGTACTGAAAGCAGGAACACGTTTTCTAATGGACTAGATAAGAGAACACTGATGGTTTGTGTCTGTTGTGGTTTACCACAATAACAAGTATAGGCGGCATACTGCATTTCATCTCCTCAGCTGCAGTGAACTTGCCGAGGATGCAGTGAGACTGGATTTGAGTACCCGCTCTACAAATGGCATTAGTTCATTTCAGAATGAGGAATGCAACATAAACTTTGAATTTATGTTCTGTCTATCTGCAAAACTGGAGTCGCAAAGTGCAATGTCAGTACAAGGAAATAGAAGTTAGAAAGAAGGGAGATACATTTTGAATCATATCAGATGCTTTGTTTCACAAGTTCCCTGGGTGGTAAGAGTAGAGAAACAATGGAAACATTCAAGTTCTGCTTTTACAGATATGCTGAGTGATAAAAGAGAAATCTAACACAACTGCCTTTTTAAACCCTGATGTTCATGTAAATTATTGGATAAAATATATATATTTTTTCCCTGCTTGGGAAATTCCCCAAACACATGATCAAACCTAACTAAGAGTAAACAGAACATATTATATTACACTAAAAAATATTACATGAAGAAAAAATTACATATATATATCTATTATGGTATAACAATGTGAAAAAGTATGAAAATACAACATATTATGGATATTTATTGATGTTATATGCAATATGTACAATTATCTGACTCAGACAGTAAGACAGGAATGTTATTGCATTTTGCAGACCATATCTGTCAATCAGTAATGTTATTGTTAACTAAAACTAAAAACATTTTTGTTAATGGAAAGTTTAAATGAAAAAAATATATATTTGATGAAAAGGAAAAAATTAAATGATGCCTTGGCAATTAACTGAATTACATTTAAGTTGAAACACTATAAAAGGCAATAAAAATAAAAGGAAAACTCAAAAATAAATTAAATCTAAATAGTATTTTTTTTAAATGAATACAAATGACAAGCACATAACAAAAAAAGCTGATTCAAAATGAATAGATGGACGGACGGACGGACAGGCAGAAGATAGATAGATAGACAGACAGACAGACAGACAGATAGATAGATAGATAGATAGATAGATAGATAGAAATATTGACAAATGTATCAGAGTAATTAGGAACAGATGCTAATGCGAAATCTAGTTATCCATATCTATGGCTCTGGACCTAAATATAATCACTCAGTCTTGTATGTATGACACCATCCGTAACATATTGTGTTTAATCTCTCATAAGGCTTAGATGGGACTCTCATGACCTTGAACCTGACATCCAAACACCCAGGATCCAAAGAAGAGGAGAATCTGACTAACCGAGACCTGACAGTACGTGTGGCCCAATATAATTGCGAGTGCGTTAGATTATGTCTATTTTCAGTTTTTGTTTATCAGATGCAGTCAGCATCAAAGCTCTCAGGTTTCTTCTCTCATAGTAGCTTAATTGACTAAATTGATCTCCTGCTTGTCTAATTATATGTGCATTGCTTACTGTCTAAAACAGGATGTGCCCTTGAATTATACAAACAAACGGAAACAGTTATTCCACTCTGACCTGAGTCTGCCACAGTTGTCATGTCCAACGACTCTCTCGCTTCTCATATAATATTCAATTAAGTGTTATGTGCCAGCCATCATAATCTGGAAGACCAATAACGTGCTGTGTCAGACAGGCATGATGGGATGGGTGTGGGACATGATGAGGCCAACAAATCAAACTAGAATTTAACATGTCTGAAGAAAATGTGAGTTCTTGCTCGTGCAAAACCCGCCAAAATAACAGTATTGTGTTGTGGGAGGCTGCCATGGCCTTGCTACATATATAGTTGCTAAGGTGTTCTGTAGGGTTTTTAGTGTGTTGCTGATAACTTCAAAAGTCAAGAACCAACCCCAAGTTTGGGCCCTAAACAAAAACCGGTAACACTTTACTTGAAGGGGTGTGCATAAGACTGAAACCTTCATATTCATGACATGTGTCATGTCATGATTATGTAGGTGTCATGTCATGATTATGAAGGTGTCATGTCAGTCTTATGCACACCCCTTCAAGTAAAGTGTAACCCAAAAACCTCATATATAATTTCCTTTTTTTTTTCTGACCACAAAATAAAATAAAAAAAATAAATAATTGGCCATATAATAGCAGTGAATAGTGGCCAGCAACGACAAAAAAAAAATATCACAAAATGGTTCCATTTGACACGTTCCTTATATTCCAAATGTTCTGAGGGCATACGATAGGGTTTGGTAAAAAAAAAAAATAATAATAATAATAATTTATTATTTAACTAAAATCCTGCCCTAGGCCATTGGACCATTTTGAGAAATCAAGAGCAATACAAATGTGGCATGAAATATACAATGCCTAGAAATCCCAAAAAAACTATCCGTGTACTGTCTTCACTTAGTATAATTATCTAGACGAGTTGTCAGATGACAGTCAGAATAACAGCTGACAGTTGTGAACGCTGCAACATCATTTTCCGACGAACATAACACATTCACCTCAGAGAAGTACATGGTTTGTATTTTGTCATGTTTTATTAACCTTGATTTCTAAAAATTAAAATTCTAAAATAAAATGAATCAAAAAAACTCATTAATAAAAAAAAAACAATAACTAATAAAAATGATAAAAACACACAAAATTACAACTAAAAATAATATGAAAATGTAAAAAAAAAATGTAAGAAAAACCATAATATTATCTCAATGAGAGTAAAATAACACTGGTATTGCTCGCTAAAGTGTACTGATGGATGGCACTAACTAATCCTACAATAATGTTAAATGTAAAAGAATAGTAGCATATAATAGATTCTCCCACAAAACACACTCACAAATATACAAACATGACATATTTCCAGTCTACCAGCCACATTGTAGGTGGTAGGTTCTGCCTCTGCAGTCTCAATCTGCCATAAAGAGATAAGTACTTTTTTACTCCAAATCAATTTTACTGAGATAATGCAATTTATTGTCTTCCCTCCCAACCTCTGATGGTAACCATGACGAAGAATCAATCCTAAACTGGAACAAATGCAGTCAGTTCATAGAGGGAAATGGTTCCTATTTGTTCCCAGCTGGTCAATACACATTTGAAGCCTAGCTGAGAGCACTTTAATGAATGCGTGCTGGCTTGTTTACCATAGGAGACAGAGACATCATTTCAGACTCCATGTTTCTGGCCTGCACTTTGCCAGTGCATCATGCCATGATTACTATGAAGCCAATATAGGAATGTATTGCAGCTTAATTTCCACAGCTGTCGAGCATCTGAATACTGGCACAGGTAGGGAGAAATATCATGCCAGTTTTCGCTGACGGTGTGTGTGTGTGTGCCCACTGACAAACTGCTTAATTATGTGTACAGCTCTAGAAATATAGGTGTAACTCGTCAATTTAAAGTCAACATGAAATTAAAATGTAAATGATTGACCTTCTTAATGGACATTCCTGGTCTTAGGAGCGATTTCCGCATGTTTTTCAAAAGGTTTTTTTTTTTTTTCTAATTTGTAATAAAACCAAAATCAACTCCCATCCTACATTTTGTCATGTTGAATATCCTGTTCACTTAGAAAACATGCTGCTTTATGCAAGTAAAGTATGTTGCCAACTGAGATTCACATTGACTTTAAATACAGAATTCCTAATGAAATGTACCCTGTAGTTGCATTTTGGTGTACATTTCAATTTGTAATGTATATAATAAATGAGTGAGGGGATCTACTTCACATATTTAAAAATTACGGCGATTGTAGATATGGTTCCTAAATAAGTTAGCATGACTATTATAAAAACAATTTGCTTTATAGAAACAATATTTAGTTACATCTAAGCCATTTATGTTTTTACCTGTCATGATTATGGTCTGAGAATTGAACTTATACGAATACCTTTTAAATTCCAATTCAATCTCTGAATTTGAAGTGAAGTAGCAAACAGAATGCAGAACTTCAATTTGAATTTTAATGTAAGAATGTAAAATTAAAATTAAATTAAACTCAAAGAAAAAAGACTACTTAACGAGAAAAGCAAAGTATGTCAAGACAAACTTTGAATGTTGGTTTGACCAAGTCTTGTTTGACAGTAAAAAAAATAAATAAAATGCATAATAATCATAACATTAACACTACCATTCAAATGGTTGGGGTCAGTAACAAACAAACAAACAAATACATACATGCATACGTACATAAATCTTTTTATTAATCAAGGACACATTAAATTGATCGAAAGCAACGTTAAAGACATTTATAATGTTACAAAAGTTTTCTATTTCAAATAAATGCTGTTCATTTTAACTTTCTGTTCATCAAAGAATCCTGAAAAAAAATGTTTCAAGGTTTCCATAGAATATATTAAGGAGCACAGCTGTTTTCAACTTTGATAATAATAATAATAATGTTTATAATTGTTTTCTGAAGGATCATGTGACACTGAAGACTGGAGTCATGGTGCTGAAAATTCAGCTTTGCATAACAGGAATAAATAGAATAAATAACATTAAAAAAAAAAGTAATATGTAATTCTTCAGTTTTGCACAACACTTATGATTGCAATCCAAAATGGGTTGACCTGAGTATTTGAGTTTTTATTGAGACAATCAAGTGAAAAAGTGCAAAACACTTATTAATGTTTAACGTCAGTGGAAAAAGTCCAACCGAAAAGCAAAGATCAGTAACGTAAGCAGCATGAATTTTCCCCATCACTCATGTTGACTGCTTTGCCTCCTCGTATTGATTAACAGACACTGTGGGTGAACAGCACTGCAGAGGGCCTGCCTTCAGATGTCACACCATCTAAAATCTTTATGGACCCTCAACATGCTCTGTCAACTGAGACTGTAACCATGCAGAAATCCAATTACAGTCCAATGCGATGCAATGACTATTAAACGGATGATTTACACAGCGAGCAGAAAGCGCTCTGTACGGAGCTGTAGACGTACTGTATTGTTAATTCCTGAGAAATGGTTGTATGGCATGTTGATTGATAATATCGACCCGGACCAAGGACCAGTCATCAGGGGCCGCCATATGGAGGCGTCAATAAGCATCCATTTAAAGTAAGAGCATGCCACAAATGGTGAAGAAATTCAATTTTCCATCACAAGTTTCAAAGAGCGTCTTTGGTCTACTTGACACGTTCCATCAAACAAAAGCACCGCTCTGCAGCTGAGAGTCTACAGACTGACAGAGCACTTAATGTACACGGTTATCCATTCCCCAGGAGCTCGCTTCTGACAGAGCACCAGCACCTCTAAACTCTATCCACGCTACTCGCTGCCAGTGTGAAACATATATAATGTGGATTGTGGAATTTTGGCGAGAAAATACTTGCCAAACTGGACTGGACTGTGTGTCTCTTTTGATAAATTTAATGTGCACTTGCTGAATGAAAGTATTATTTTCTAAAAAAAAAGAAATAAATCTTCTGATTGATAGTGTATCACGATTTCCACAAAAATATTAAGCAGCACAACTGTTTTCAACACTGATAATAATAAGAAATGTTTCTTGAGCACTAAATGAGCATATTAAATAGATTTTTGAAGGATCATGTGACACTGGAGACTTGAGTAATGATGCTGAAAATTCAGTTTTGCATCACAGGAGTTAATTACATTTTAAAATACATTAAACTAAACAGTTATTTTAAATTGTAAAGATGCTCCACACATTACTGGTTTTACTGTATTTATTTATTTTTTCAGATAAATGCAGCCTTGAGCTTCAAGGAGAAGAACATGTGACTGTACAGGATTACTTTCTTGAGTAAAGACTTATAAATAGGGCAGAATATTTAATATTCTTAAACATTTTAGGTTTTTTTTTCTGGGTTCTTTGTTTAGTTTACAACTTTAAATCACATGTTGAAGAGCATATATAAATCTCAGACCTTAGGACCCCACTGTACATATATAATAGGCCTTATTTAAGTTTGCATTCTTCTTCTTTTAAGATGTTTACATTAATTTTTAATTGAATTTGTGTAAATAAAGCTTTTTAGCTGAACTTTTCCATTGGCCAAAATTACTGTAAATCTGTAGTTCAACATGTTCCACTAACATTTACCAACCCAAAATTGTTCACCCAATTTTGTTCACCCAAATTTGACAAGAATGTGACACATGGAAACTGATGCACAGGAGACATGCATCTTTACAATTAATACATGAATAAGTAATTAAATAAATTAATACACATAGAAAAGATAATGAGAAAAAAGTATGTGCTGTCAAAAATAGATAAAGTTAGTTTCCCCAGTAGAGAGCAGAGGCAGTGTCTGTTCATCACCCTGTTGTGTGAGAGGTGCTGCTTCAGTGTAATTTATGAAGTGTGAGACTCCTAGCGGCATCATCAACAACACCCTCTCATGCCCTTCTCCCCCTCTCCATGTCTGCATCTCTCCTCTCTCCTCTCTCCTCCTCCCTCCATTCCTCTGCCTCTCATTATCTCCTCTTCTGAAACATAGACAGCCCCACAGCGCATTTTTCAGCTCTGCTCTTTAACGCTCCATTCATCACTAGCAGAAGAGCTTGTCTCTATCTCCTCCCCAGTACTGGCCAAGAGGACATGCTTCCACATTAAACACCTATTCCTCACCTTTTGTTTTACAGGATACAAGTGCCCCTGCTTTCAGCTCAGCATGTTCAGTGAATTAAAGAGGAGTTCTATAATTTTTTTCAAGATTGCATCTCAGTGCTTTTAGGTGAAGAGGCTCTGAGAAAAAGAGGAATATCGATTGGACAGCGAGTTTCTGAATGAATGAATATACTGTAAGGAACGCTCCCAACTAATCAAAAACAAAGATGAAAAGAATTGCTGTAACTGGAAATTTATTAGCATGCTGCACAAACACTTGCATTAAATAAATAATATGTATCACTAACATCATAACAAAATATAAAGACAAATAAAGAACCTTGCAGTGAATATGTATAATATCCCAGCCATTTAACAAATAAATTAATAAAAAAATAAACCAATGAATTCATTAATTACACTGCCCTATAAACAAACAAATATATATATATATATAGAGAGAGAGAGAGAGAGAGAGAGAGAGAGAAAGAGAGAGAGATTGATTATAGAAGTACATTTGAATGGCTGTCAATGGAGACCCCCATGATATGGTATGCTCGTGTTGAAGAACCTAAGCTTTAGAACCTAAAGCTAAAATAGGCCGTTTTCACTCATTTTGGATTTTTGAGTATAAAATTATAACACATCCGGTTTTAAAGGGTTAATACGTTACAAGGTCAAATCAAGAGTTTTTTGAATATCAAGGAAAGAGTAAACAAGATACATACAAGACTGAAAGTCTGAAATTTGACAGATTACTGAGATCCGCTAGTGAGCGACGCCTCGTGGTACCATCACAGAGAGGCTCAAAATCACTTTCCAGAACATTCTCGTTCACCATTCCTGGTTGGTGGAACGATCTTCCCACCCCTATCCGGAATGCTGAATCTCTGACAATTTTCAAGCGACAGCTGAAAACTCATCTCTTTCGAAGCTACTTGACTTCATCATAAAAAAATAAAAAAATAAATAAAAATTCTATCTCTTTACTTATTCCTTCTCTTTCTAGCTTGTACATATTTGAACAATGTCTAGAAACTTGGTATTACAAGCACTTCCTGTATCTGTTTGCCTCTTTAAGAAGAATCGCTTTATGTATCCCCCAATTGTAAGTCGCTTTGGATAAAAGCATCTGCAAAATGACTAAATGTAAATGTAATGCAAACTATGTTCATGTAAAATCCGAACGGTTGGCTTTAAACAGTTGTAATCAATTAGTCAATCAATCTTCAAGCCCACAAAGCTTTTTTTTTCAAAGTCATTGCCCAAGTCAATCTAGAACATTTGTTGATCCAGATTCATTATAAAAAACACTACAGGTACAGATGCCTTTCATAAATTACCCAACTTGTTTCTGAGCTGTGGCACAGTCAATAGTTCACGTGTTTGTGATGCATAACATTAATTGTGTATGAGTTCCAGTCCAGCGTGCATATTTACATTCTCCATCCAATTTTCTGTCAATAGTCTACAATCCTTCAGATTAAGGGCTTAAAAAGTCACATACCTGAGGGGTTATACTGACTACATATGTAAATAACATATTTCAGGTTTTACTATCTGTTTGTCTGACATATTGATTTTGTTTAACTTCCTTAAAACAGCAGCTATGGCGAAACTTTGACTGCTGCCACCTAGCAAACTGGAGGAAAGGCAATAAATGATTATGAAAGGAAATAAATAATAATAATAATAATAATAATAATAATAATTATTATTATTATTATATATTTAAGTATTACTTAATGATTTTTTTAATCTAAAGTTTTGAATCATTTTAATTGTAAGTGTGTATATATAAGATTACAAATGTTACAAGGTTTTTTCCTCACACCACTAATGCTTGAATCTCAGATCTGAGTGATGATCAGATCTCCACCACTGAGTGTCTCCCTATTCACGTTTTGGAGGCAGCAGTGTCTCTAGCTCTTCTGTCGCTCTCATTTCTCTCCACCTCCACCATACCAACTGAACTCATCACTTAATAATGTTGATGGCTCATTCACTGCATTACAGCTGGAGTGTGTACCATGTGTGTATCCATTATAAAGCCTTCACAAAAAGTGAGACATTTTGTCTCGTTATTGCAACAATATGAATTTCATAAACCATTGAAAAAATCCTGCTATTGCAATATAATTCACTACGGTTGTATATTTGTCTAAACAATGATTTAGCTGTAAATTACATGAGCAAAGAACGTAAACAAATATTTTTCTCTCAACTAAATTCAGTCAAAATATAATCAATGTACTGTATTCTTCCCCACACTACAGAGTCCAATTGCTTATTGTTAACTTTATACATCTCAGAGAGTTCATCCATATCAAAACATGTTCCATTCCTATGACACACAGAGGGGAAATACATTTGTAGGCTATATATAAACTATTCAAGTGAAACTCATCAATCTACTTCTGAGATCACACCGAGCAATTTCTCATCTATGTTCTTTCACATCATCTACAGGTGCATCTCAATAAATTAGAATGTCATGGAGCATTGAATTTATTTAATACACGAGTTTCACAATTTGAGTTGAATTACTGAAATAAATGAACTTTTCCACGACATTCTAATTTATTGAGATGCACCTGTATTCCCTCTATATGACATAAAACTTTTAACAGGCCTTTTTTTTTTAAGAATTTAGAGGAACAAATACAGGAGAGAAACTACATGCAGAGTTTTTTATTATAATTTCTATCTTAAGCTAAATTAAAACAACAAAGCATAGAGTTAATTAACAGACTGTATTTGTGTATTTCTAACAGTTCGGTTACTTGTGGCTTAAATCTGTCTGTTGTCTTTTCCACAAAAGAATGAAAGCAAACAGGTTTGGAATAACATCAGAAAAAAAAAAAAAAAAAAAGTTTAGGTATGCATATGTTTTGATGGAGACGTTAGTGTATTAGTCAAATGAAAAGTTGTAAAGCTGTAAGATTACACTATTAAAACAAAGGCCACAGCGAGATGGTCAACGATGAATTTATAATGCCAACCACTTTCATTATTGATCAGTGTGGACCTGGTGTGCAGAGGTTAAGTAGAGCATTATGGATAGTAATAAGCAGCATCAACTCTACAACACTTTCCATCTTTATTCTTCCTTGACAAGGTTAAATAGCGAAAATATAAAAACAAGGCTCTTACTAGCCATGCCCCAATCGCAAAATGTACTGAACTGCTTTTCTATCAAGGTCAGCAAATGTCACAACATAAACTCACTTCAGTCAGAGCGAGCACATATAAATGCATAACGCATTTTCCTTAGGTCAGAACAAAACAGTTGTTTTTAAATTGGATCCACGTTTGCAGCTGACCTTTCTTGATTGAGTATTATAGCAAACGGAGCTAATGCAGAAAGGTCAGTGGTACAGACAGCTTTAATCATATATAATTGGCACATTTTTTTCTGATGAGACAGCTCTGTTGTGGTGGGTACGCATCCCACATCCTCTTCAAAAAAAGCCACTGCACATCCACAGAGTAATGACATGTTTCCTGTCATATCCGAGCAAACAGCGATGCCTGTTTAATCATGGAGCGAGACTGTCCTGATTTGACACGGGAGCGTGTTTGAGCGTTAACTGTTGCTTCCAGCTCCAGCTCTGCACCTCCTGATGGACTCATCACGTATTCCGTGTCAACATCTACTGCATCATCACATCTAAAAATCATATAAGCACATCCTATGAGAAAGAAAAGAGCTCAACCAACATGTAATATGCTGAATGTATTTAGCATACTGTGTGTTCAAAAGATCAACAGTGCTAATACACAATACCTCAAATTTTGCATTGGATATCAAATGGTGTGGCAAGACGAAACATACAAACAAAAGTATCATACAATGTGAAAAAAAAATACAAACAAACAAACAAAACAATATGCTATAAAACATGCAACCATAATCATGCACAGATAGCAAATTAAAAGAAGGACAGAAAGCATCCATGATTTTGTTGGTCAAAGGCTGTGCATGCAATCAAATACTAACTTCTGGCTTAATAAATTGCTCACTGGAAGGTAGCAAAATTAGGCATGGGATCCCCTCATTCCTAAATACCATGAATAAAAGTATATACTGTATGGTAAAAGGAACTATGACACAAGGAGCAGGATACATAATGGGTTCGCTTGCATATGGGTCAAAAGTGCCATTAACACGAGGCCAAACAAAAGCCGAAAATGAAGTCAAAACAAAAGATCAACCATGCCACAGCATTAGTAAATAAATCAGTGGTATTTGTAATGAATCAATGTGTGGAATCAACTGAATGAATGATTCATTGACTCACTCATAAAGACAGCTACTTGTCGCCACCCACTGAATTAACCCTGTGACCTGCAGAAAAATCAATGAATGCATTTACACGCACACACTTAAAGGAATAGCTCACCCAAAAATTAGAGACCAAACAGCTGATAAAAACATAACAATAATCTATATATTAATTATTTTTTATAAATATATGGATTAATTTTATTTTATTTTATTGTATTTTATTTTTTGTCAGCCGAACCACTTAGATGTAAAATATGCTTGAATATTTCAATAATTTAAATGACACATTTGCATGTACATGGTTTTCTGAGGTCGGTTAATTGCAGCATGGCATGCAAGTAAACAAATAAAATATTTAATATTGTTTTATTTTCATTCTTTTCATTTTTAAATTCTTTATATACAGGGCTGCATGACTTGGCCAGAAAACTATATTGCAAAATTATTGCAGAAAATTATTTGTTCATATAGCAGTGATTTTCAGCCTTGTTCCTTGAGACTCCAAGACCTTACATGTGTGTGTGAGAGTAAGAAGAAATTAAAAATGTGGAGTGTTTGGGGGGGGGGGGGGGGGGC
>NW_015555781.1:1008480-1013083 GCF_001515605.1 Sinocyclocheilus anshuiensis | reverse complement strand
GGTGTGGGGGGGGGGGGGGGGGTGCTCCATAAACCGGGTTGAAAATCGGATTGCCATACAGTAAATTGTGATTGCAATTTGAACTGATATGACATTTCATCATGAATAGTATATCTAAATATTGAAAAGTATATTTATGAATTATATTGCAATTTTGGTTTTATTTCAATTAATTGTGCAGCCCCATTTCTTTACTTTAGTTTTACATTTGATTAAATTGATTATTAAATATTTCAGCAACTCACAAACCCCAATTGGGAAACACTGAGTTAGAGCAGAAGCAGTCCTTCACAAGACCAAGGCATGCTGCTCCAAGTGAAACATAAATTATAGGAGGCAGCTTTTACCCCCTTGTCGTTGCATAGTTTTCATAACTGATTGAATGTAAATAGACAAAATCATATTCTAGGAGGCAACAAAGTCAGTATTCAGGCTCTGGGGGTGTTATCACACAAACAATATTGGTATCTGTTTGCTGATGCATGCTTTCCTCATGCATTCACATTATGTATATCCATAAAATGGCCTTTGGCTTCTCTGAGCCCGCTGGGCCAGGACAGAGATTAGATTGAAAAAAGCATCTATGCTCTGCATTAAGACTTCTATCTCTTCTCCATCAACATATCATTATGTGTGTGTGTCATATCCAGCACCTGTAGTATGTTTGCATCTATATTACAGCAAAACATGACTCAGATGGCAGATCAATCCCTGTTAAACGAATCACCACATGAGTGCAATTTGAGTGCCAAATAATTATTCCTACATGAACTGAATAATTTAGCAGAGTGGATTATTTGTTGCATGCTGTTGAGATATTTTCAAATTAATGTCAGCATGAGAAAATCAAAAAATGATTAGTGAACATAATTACAAGGTATTCTATAATAAAACTTAGCTAATTTGTGTCTTTTTGTCTGTGATAAACTGAGGAAGAGGACCATCAAGTTGAATGTAAGTAATGCTCTCAGGTCTTTTAACTTTTTTTACATGCTACTTGAAAATCTGAACGTTTGGGGACATTAAAGGGATAGTTGAAAATGGTCATCATTTACTCAAATGAAGTTCCAAACCTGTATGACATTCTTTTTTGATCAGTGGAACTTAAAAGAAAATATGTTGGTAGCCAAACAGTTTCGGTTTCCATTGACTTCCATTGTATGGACTGAAAAATACAATGGAAGTCAATTGGAACCAAAACAGTTTGGTTACCAACATTCTTCAAAATATCTACTTTTGTGTTCTACAGAATAAAGAAAGTAAACACAGGTTTGGAACAACATGAATAAATGTGAGGTGAGTAAATGATGACACAATTCTCATTTTTGGGTGAACTAATCCTTTAAGTACAATTTATGTGCTAATAACGTTCTACAGATACAGGAAATCGAGCTGAGGTCTATTTATTCTACACAAAACTGATGAAAATTTCATGCTGCCTTCAAGTGATGTCAGAATTGTCATATTTATGAGATGAATGGACATAATTCCACAGTATCTATAATTACCACTGGGAAATGTAGAATTTTGGTGGACATGACAATAATTAAAACTAATAGCTGCTGATCATTATTAAGCTTAAATTGTGAATGTGGACTTTGCAGTTTTGTGTATATGCATTTTGTATACTGTTGCTGAAGCCCGGCAGGAAGTAGCTACTACTCAAGACACTTGGGCAACAAACACATTTCCTGTCACTCTCTGTGGCAGCAGAAGAATAAAAATCAAGCTAAAATACAGAGACACATCATCAATTATACACCTAATGCACGTCTGCTGCTCTTCATTCTGCTGCAGTAGAGTTTAAAAACTTAATTTGCCAGTAGGTTCAAAGAAAAGAAATTGCCCAATGCATCTATTTTGACTAAAATCCCTTAAATGAATCTCTTGAATCAAGTTATAATTACCACTTACAAACTCTTAAGAAGGACCCAAGCACCCAAACTGACCAAATTTAACATTGAGTGAGAAATATATTTACACTAACTACAACTAATAAAACTAAAAACTATGTAAATAAATTCAAAACATAAAGATAAACAGCTGCATTAAAGTATTTAGTACAAAATGGAACACTATTGAGTGATGACTGTTTATGTTGAACACCGGAAGCAGTTAAGAACACTCTACTAATCAGTTTTCTCTCATATTGGAAAGTCTACAGACTGAATACAGACCTCACCTCCAGCCTCAGGACAGATGGCTCAGCTTGGTCCCAAACTCTCCCTCCCATGATGCCCCAGGGGCTCACTTCATCAGAACAACTAGACACTTGGTATATAGCCATACCCTAGAAAAAAGGCCTGCCAGACTGATAAGAGAAGAGTCTAACCTGCTAAAATAAAATTACAGACTTCTCATATATTTCATTATTATTTCCTATAGCACCAGCAGTTTGAGGCTCCTGAGAAAAGCCCTGGGCAATTCACTTTTTATGAGACCCAGCTGAAGTGTGCGCTTATCTGCTTTATTTTACCAGGATGATTTCAAGTCAGAAGGAAGCAATTGAAAATGTAATAATAATAATGTGCTTATTGCTGAAACTTATAAGAATGATAATCACTATAAATTAACACACTAAACGGCATGCGATTTCAAACGGATCAAGATTATTGCTATCCTCCTTATGCTAATTAAAATGTTTTCCTTTTCTTCTTGGAGCGTAGATGACAAATCAAAGCTAGTGATATTCGCACGTGAACCTGTCACTCTTCACTCTCTCGCAGTTTCACTGACTAGGATGCAGATGCTAGAAGTGGGATGCGTTCTTCCGTGCCACAGTATCTGTCACTATTTCGTTCCATCCCCGTCTCTCTTCTCTCTGTGCTGTTAAAGGGGTCATATCACGAGGAATGCGATTTTCCTTGATCTTCCAAGATAAAAGAGCTTGATGCTGTGAAAACAAACTGTAACTTTCAGAGAATAAAAAACTCCATAGTGAAAAAAACCCCCAGTAATTTCTTGAAACTAAGCTGCAAAAATGATCGTTCTGAACTTGCAAAACAGATACATGCATCAACACGTGACTGTCTGCATTTGCATATCATTAGTACAGATTGGGTAATCAGAAACTTGCCCCTTAGTCAAGATAATTTTGGAAAAAACCCAGATAAAAGCTTTAATTCCTATAAATACCAGAATAATTAAAAATAATGTATTTATTTAATTTTATTTTATTATATTTTTTTTAGGGCTGTCTTCGACTAAGGATTTTTCTGGTCGACTAGTAGTCATTAATTGTAAGCATTAGTCGACTAATCGCATGTTTATTAATAAACCATTTAAATCATTATCATGAGCCTTAAATTGCCTATGTAGCCTAATAGGCGCTCAAGCGCACAAATAAAGCTTGCCACAGCGCACCGGCAGAAGTAATGGATATGAATGTGTCAGTGAAAAACAGTAAGGAGACTGCATTAGCATTTTAATAATTTTATAGTGCTTTCTTTGTTTTCGGTTTAAGAGATGAATTGGCCGACACTGACTCGTCATCTCCGCAGTACTACTGCGCCTGTATGCACGTTTCATACGGATGACATAATCTGAGAATATTTGTTTTCCATTTTAATTGGTTTATTTGAAAGTAGACATTTCACTCGCTATAGATATATTTTTCATGTCCGTAAGGTAAAGATATACACGGTGTTTCGCGCTCAAGTTCACAGAGAACGAGACGGCAGAAAGAGCATATCATGTTTGCTTTCATTGTTTCACAAAAGCCCGATTTGTTGTTATTGTCAGTGCACACAAATAAACGTAGAATCTTTACAGATTTGAAAGATGTATTTCTCTTATCTGTATGAGCAAAATGACCAGTATTTTAAGAGTAAGTGAGCGCACCGGCGCCTCCATCTGTCATGCAGTGAGCGCGCTGCTAGCCAGTTTCCGCACAGACACTTGAATAGCGCACATTTCTCCTGGTTAACATTAGATTGAGCGGCCATATAAAGTTGCTAATACTTACATATTTCAGATGATACGCCATATTTGAGGTCGATGAATGATAGGCGAGCGTTTGGATGTCCTGCCCCATGAAAAAAAATCATGAAAGTCAATGGCTACCGTCAACTGTTTGGTTTCAAACATTCTTCAAAATATCTTCTTTTGGGTGAACTATCCCTTTAAAAATAAAGTTCTGGGGTTCCCTCAAAGAACCATTTTTAGTATAAAAATTTTTTTTTTATTAATGTTAAGAACTACCAAAATTTTAACAATACAATCATGAAAATTAACCACGTTAACCTTTAATCACAACAAATATAATCATAATCACATTTTAAAAGTTTGACATGTATGATATGTTTTCACATGCAAACATTTTACCAAATCACAGTAGTCAACTTTTACATTGAAACTTTAAAGGAGACATGCTCCTTAAAACTGAGTGTTGAAATATGGTAGAAAATGGCCAT
This sequence comes from Sinocyclocheilus anshuiensis, assembly GCF_001515605.1. Lineage (NCBI taxonomy): Eukaryota > Metazoa > Chordata > Actinopteri > Cypriniformes > Cyprinidae > Sinocyclocheilus > Sinocyclocheilus anshuiensis. Next base: position 1,008,671 of record NW_015555781.1, on the reverse strand, counting down.
TTATTTCTAAACTATGACCACTTCTGATGTAAACATCTACTCAACATTGTCAGTAGACCTAAGAGAACATTATAAAATAATTAAAAAAATGCAATTCATGACCCCTTTAAGAAAACTAGTGCCTCTTCAAATGGTCAATTTAGGCAATTTAGTCTTCACAGATAATAACAGACATTTTACTGAAAAATTAA
>NW_015555781.1:1004229-1006170 GCF_001515605.1 Sinocyclocheilus anshuiensis | reverse complement strand
ATGGCTGCAATATAACAAAGAGTGAAAAATTGAAGGGGGTCTGAATACTTTCCGTACCCACTGTATATATATACAAGCTTCCCATTTCTGTTTTTAAACCATTCAATACAGTTGCCTATAGACTCCCACTGTAAGTTGTTATGTAAGTGCTTTGTTTGTTTCTTCCAATTCAGGGACAAGTCTAAATTATTTTCAGTTGAAATACACAGCATGCTATCAAGCTTGGGTTGCTTCCAACCCAGAATATTCTTTAAAACTAAAAAAAATTTTCCTTCATGTTTTATTTTTAGTTATTTCTTTATTTTATGCTCATGGGCATATCTAATGTCCCATATCAAGACAGACAGGGAGAGAACACATACTATGTCATAAGCTTTTATGCAAGCTGCCTGAATGAAAGATTAATGACAAGACGCCTGTCCTCTTAGGAACTACTTAGATCACCAACAGTGTTCCCAACACAAATTAAGAGTGCATTTTCCCTTTGTCAATCAATCAATCAGCACAACAACAAATTTACCATGAATCCACTCTGCACACAGATTGGAGGCCGACTGAAGAGGAATCACCCAGTGTCTTGCCGCATGGATTTTATTCCTCTGGCATTGGCAAGATAAATATATGTCAGCGAGCGCTGGGCTGCCCCCTGTGCTGCCGTGATTATAACGTTTAATAACTCGCCTTCAGTAATACATTGACATTGTCCGGCCAGGATCCTTGCCAGGAAGGCTTGATTTACCAAACCCCTTGAAGGGGGAAAAAAATCTCATTCAGCAGATGGATTGCTGAAAAGGCTCTCCAGCAGGCCTATAAATCATTCTTTAATCAGAGCCTTCAGTGAGAGCGCAGAGTCACCGCTGGCCCACAGGAGGACCCCTGACTCAATACTGTCTTGTGCAACTGCTCGCCACATCCTTGTCCCTTTATCCCCCAGCCTCCCACACACAAGTATAAAAACTCCCCTTCCATCCATTCATCTCAAGACATCTCTTTGAACCCCAAAACCTCAACTTGTCGAATGCTTGCAGTTTTGAAACCTGCACTACAGGACCTACAAAGGGTTTACAGTGTATTGTGATGTCACTGTTACTTAAAATTCAAAACAATTAGTCAATAATTAGTCATACAATGATTGTTTTCAGCCTCTGACAATGCAAAGAAATTGGACAGCAAAAATCATAAGTGTCAGTCATGACTGCAACACAGTTTTTGGGAGTCGGGCTTCACAGGTTTTTATATGTCCACCGGGAATTAATATCATGTTTGATATTATGAGACCAAATCACTGAATATGAGAAGTGTTTGCAAGGTTTATGTTTTATGAAAAATATTTTATTATTAAAATAAGTTTTTAGCACAATAATAAAAAAAGGAAGCAAGTAAACCTGATATGAACTGCATATTGCATTTTGTTTTCTGTGTGTGAAACGATCTGGGCTTATTACTTTTTTAAGGACAGATTCTCCATACATTTCCGATAATGCTTTCTGAGTTTTCCATATTTGTGTTTTTCATATTTTGAATTAGCTTATATTTTTAAGTTTCAGTTTTCATTTCAATTTTAATTTAAATTTGACTAACTGTGTTTTGTACTTTATTTATTTGTTTGTTTGTTATAAATATTATTATTTAGGTTTCTAGTTTTTTTTTTTTTTTTTACATTTTCAATTAGTAATTTTAGTGTTATAATTTATTTAGGCCTGGTTTCACAGACAGGGCTTAGACTAAGCCAGGATTAGGCCATAGTTCAATTAAGACATTTAAGTAATTTTTATAAACGTGCCTTAGAAAAAACATTACTGGTGTGCATTTTGAGACAAAACAAAAGCACTGATATATTTTAACATCAGTCAGAGCAAATGTATTTCAGTTGAAACAGCTCAGACTTAGATTTTAGTCTGGCATTAGGCTTAAGCCTTGTCTGTGAAACCGGGGGATAGT
>NW_015555781.1:1003533-1003936 GCF_001515605.1 Sinocyclocheilus anshuiensis | reverse complement strand
TAGGCCTTTTGGTCACTTAACATGTTGTTCAAACAGCCAACTGGAAAATTTGGTAACACTTTAAACACTAATTTCGGTAACACTAATTTGCTGCTTATTATTAGTTAGTAGGGTAGTTGTTAAGTTTAGGTACTGGGTCAGGTTAAGGGATCTAGAACATGGTCATGCAGAAAATTTTAAGGTCAGTCAGAGCAAGTTTCTTTCAGTTGAAACAGCTCAGACTTAGATTTTAGTCTGGCATTAGGCTTAAGCCTTGTCTGTGAAACCGGGGGATAGTGTTATAACTTATTTCAGTTAGTTTCCAAAACAACGTTTCTAATTTCCCTTTAGGTTTCAAAGGTTTTTCATCTAATATTTACATTTTATTATATTTCAGCTTTATTTCAATTAACAATTAACAATT
>NW_015555781.1:999178-1002950 GCF_001515605.1 Sinocyclocheilus anshuiensis | reverse complement strand
AAAAGGCATTAATATGTGCCTAATAAGTACTAATAAACAGCCAATATGCTATTAATATAGATGCTAATAAGCAACTAGTAAATAGTCAGAACTGGTCCTTAAAATAAGTATTACAGGAAATCCTTGCAGAATAGAAAGTGGACCAGACTTTCTGCTGTCAAGTCAAAGGTCTGGTTATGTGAGACTATACAATGGCTAAAAGAGTGTAATGTTAATAGCTTGTGAACAGATTGCAGTCTGTTCCTTGAAATTAACATTTGACGACTGTCTGGTCAGTAAAAGTTCCTTCAGTAAATGCTGAAGGTGACAAGAGAGATCAGTGTCAGTCCCTGGTGTTTCCATTAGCTGCATTTCACTCTGTCTGTGGTCTGACTGACAAATTGTGAATGCCCACACTGTCAGTGGAAACAAATGTAGTGGCCATGGAAGGACATTAATCAAAACAACTTGAGGTTTTTCAACTTATTACTAGTTTAAATGGACTCTATTGCCTCAGTAGACATGCACATATCTCTGAAGCATTCTTTCTGAGACATCATCAATTCAGCTTCCTGGAACACTCAGAGTTCATTCATCAGGGTGGATGCTAATGTTAGCAACCTGGGCTTTAGCCCAACATCGAACCTCATATAACGGTATACTGTCAGACATCTGACGTTAATTGCTCACTGTCTGTTAGTCTCCTCTACTGCTCAGAAAAAAAGAGTTCAGCCTTAGCAGAGACAAGCCATGCTTTTGTTTTTTTAAGCATAAGATAAATGTAAGTGTTGATGTTGAGGTAAAATGAGGAAAATGTGTCTTACTTTCATGTCTAATCATGTTATTCTGCTTATCCTGGCATAAACTGTGCAGGTTGTGGCAGTTGTGCCCATTTAGATTCACTCAATTAGTCAAGCTGTCAAAGGTGTCACTGCTCAGCGGACCTAATTTGCACAGGGGGCAGCCACAACAAAAAGCCCATTCAACAATCTGAATATTGCTTTAATTTTTTTTTACACTCGAGAAAGACGCATCGACTGCATATTTGTTCATTTAAATATTTCAGTTTTGAACAGACATGAAATCTGGATAAATAAGAAGCCAGTAGGCCATGTGTTTGTTGCAGGCATATTAATGCAAGGATTTATTTATTTTTTTGGACACTGCAGGAAGTCTGGCATCATAACTGAATGTAACAGTTGACCTTTCTGGGGGGGCAGTCATGGCCTAATGGTTAGAGAGTCGGACTTGTAACCCAAAGGTTTGTAGGTGGATGAACGCTCTCTGTGTTCACTACTCACTGCTGTGCGTGTGCACTTGGATGGGTTAAACGCAGAGCACAAATTCTGAGTATGGGTTACCATACTTGGCCACACTTCACTTTCACTTTCAAGCTGCCAACACTTACGAGTGCCTGGCTTCTTTGAGTTCATATAGTGGTAGGCTGTGATAACCATAAGGAGATACATTAAAAGTGTCATAAGCGATTTTATAGTACCACACATAAAATATTCATACTACATGGTTTCACTAGAATAGATGTTCTGAGAAATCGCACCTGTCTTCTTTGACAGCCTTAAGCTCTGTAAACAGCAAAAATAGAGTGAGGGAAGTAGCTGTTGCTTTTTAGCCAACTCAGAAAGATTAAGAAACAGTTTCTCCTTGTAAATAATTTTTTACTTGCTTTTTCCTTGGTTTTTAGAAGTAAACACCATAGGGATATTTGTTAAAGAGCTATAACCTATATGAATCAAAACTACAAACATTGATTTGAAGCAAAAAAAATAAAAGCATTTGAAAATCTGACAAAAAGACGAAAGTGCATGACTATGTTACGTTATTTATGAGGGAAAGAACAACAATTTCATGAAGCATTGCGAATGACAAAATAAATAAATAAAAAATACAAAAGATTTAGGTTAAAGATAACATTTTACGTTCATCACAAATAAATATACATATGAATACAAATGCTTAAGTAGTTTGAGAGTGCAGGCAGAGTTTTAAGAGTTCTTTTTGCATGGTTTGCTTCCCTGATAGGTGGAGATTTCATTGCAGAATCATGGGTAATGTAGTTTTTCACCAAGAATTATGCTGTTAAACTATTATTTAAAAAAATGTGTTGAAATAATGTGGACTGACAGCTTCAACAAAAGCATATACCATTAATTAGCAACCTCATAGCTTACAGTAAGTGTGTCTTTAAAGGTTTATACAGCAAGTTGTTGTTAAAAAGTTAGTTGCCCCATGGAGAAAATAAATGTGAATTTTACTTCCTGAACTGACTGTTGCACTCTAGGCATTTCCGAGTCAGAGCAAGTTTTTGCACTTTGTTGTTACAACAAAAGTATTTTTAAAAACTTAATTAAACAGGCACAATAAGATCATGAACATGTATTGAGAAATTTTGATTTCACATTGAAGCATCTATAAAACTATAAAGAGCCTATAAACACACACACAAATAAAGTATGTATCTTTAATACCTTTATGACGTAAATGAGCTATATCACACAACCAAGAATGCTGTTATACTAATATCAGCAATTGTGACTGGAATATTGTTTAACAGTACACACAATAAGTTAATAATTAATTATTATACTACTTATTAATAAACAGTAAGTTAATAATTAATAACTTACATTTCAGACAAATACTGACAGCAATGAAAATAGTTCCAATCTCATCCAAAGCAGAGTAAAACATTTAGTCTCAGAGCAACACACAGCAGAGGTGTTTCATTTCTGAATGAATCAGTGTTATCGAACAAATCATTTTTTGCCATTACTCGTTTTAGCGTACTTTTATGGTTAAGTATAGAATTATGAATTAATGATTTATTGTCTCACTCCTAAAGACACTCGCTTGTCGCCACCTACTGGCATAACAATGTGTCACTGGAAAATCCCCACTACTGACACAAAAATGGAGTGATACTAACAATAAAAATTCCCTGTGTTGTTTTCTGTTTTCGCTACCCACTGTATGCACAGTAGGTGATTGTTTTTATCATTGTCATGATACTCCTTTGATAAAACCTCTGCAGTGAGCTGTCCTCTATAGTGTCTGAAGCAGGACACTTTTGTGGTTTGTTTGTTTGTTTTTTATGTATCAGCCATTAGAACAGATGATGACTCACTGCCCCATCCATGGAGGAAATGATGTTATGATTAGTATGTGATACTACAGTACAGTGATGCCCAGAGGGGCATTACGTCCTTCACATGAGGCGTCAGGAGAGCCCTTAAGGTCTTATTAGACAGCTTCTGAAGAGCTTCTGCTGCCTCGTGATCAGGCAGAGCACATGCTGCTCAGACTGCAGTGCAACACTACGCAGAAACACAGGTTGAGCTTGCTGTAAGGTACCTGAGCTCTTCTGAATTGCGAACATGCCTGGCAATTTCATTTAAATTGGATGTTTTAGGACCAAGAGATCAAGAGATTATTACAATACAGACGTTGCTGCCTCTCTGTGACAAATTACCCGTATGTCTATATGTTGTGAGTGGGACAATTACAAATAATCATATATATTGGTAAGTGCTTGTCATTCCTTACAGTCTAGACAAGAGATGTAAAAAAAAAAAACTGACTGAGTACAACTGACTGAAAGTGTGTTAAAGGGGTCATATGATGTTGCTAAAAAGAACATTATGTTGTGTATTTGGTGTAATGAAATGCGTTTATGCGGGTTAAGGTAAAAAAAAAAATATTATTTTCCACATAATGTACTTTATTGTTTCTCCTCTATGCCCTGCCTTTCTGAAACGCGTCGATTTTTACAAAGCTC
>NW_015555781.1:994266-998771 GCF_001515605.1 Sinocyclocheilus anshuiensis | reverse complement strand
GTTATGCAAATCTTCCCACATAGTGACGTAGACATGTGGGGGCGTGTTTAAATGAGGCGTTTTAGGAGGGCGTGGACCAGTCTTAACTTTTATAAAGAATATCTCTTTGGGTTTGAGACTTTAGTCTTTGCAACTTTAGGGATCTTATCTATTAATAAATAATAATAAATAGTTTACCCAAAAATTGAAAATGTACTCACCCTCAGGTTGTCCAAGATGTAGATGACTTTGTATCTTTATCAGAATAGATTTGGATAAACGTAGCATTGAATCACTTGCTCACTAATGGATTTGTGAATGGATGGAATGAGTTCTGCTGTGAATGGGTGCCAAACAGCTGATAAAAACATCATAATAATCCACACGAATCCAGTCTATCAATGAATGTCTTGAAGTGAAAAGCTGTGTGTTTGTAAGAAGAAAAACCATCAAGTTATTTTAATTTTTAAACCATAACTTCTGATTTGTTTTTATCATCTGTTTGGACTCTCATTTTGACGGCACCCATTCACTGCAGAGGATTCTGAGCAAGTGATATAATGCTACATTTCTCCAAATCTGTTCCAATGAAGAAACAAATCTTGAATGGCCTGAGGGTCAGTGCATTTATACTATTCCTTTCATGTAAACACAGTCATTTAAAGATAAGATTTCTGTAAAAATATCGGGTTTTTGCATTAGGCCTTCCACCGTAAATGCTGCCTAACAGACCTGCTACTATGCATTATTAATATTAATCAAACAACCCTCTCAGTGTTTTTAATTATTTTCTTTGTTATTGACTGTTTACTTAATTACTTGAAGCAATATTCACATAATTGAGGAATAGTCAAAAGCTGCATGCAAATATTTTAATTTAATTGATATAGTTATTTAAATATAACAATTAAATCAAGAAGTGTGTTATATGACACCTGGAATGTTTTATTTATTAATTAATTAATTTATTGTTTGTTTTGTTATTTAGTTATTGTACTCTATTGTGGCTAGTCCCATGTATCTACACTGAAAAACATTTTTTTTTTAGTTTCTCAATAAAACAATTATTATTGTCGTATGTTTTAAAAGAAAATACTACTTCAGTTTTCTACTTCAAAATGTCACATTTAATGCATTATATTACTTGTTTCTTTGTAATTATTAGTGAAATTTACTAGCAGTTCCTGAATGAAAATAGTTTAAAACTAATTTTCACTTTATGTACTTAACAGCATACAGTCTGGCCCATTTAAACAGAAAATAAATAAATAAATGTAAACCAACATGTAAAGTGGCATGTTTGTTTTGTTTTACATGCCGTTTGGGGAGCTTGTACATCTGATCCCACAATAACAGACCAGCATGGGGGGAAAAAAATCATTCAAATAACTGTAAAGCAGCAGTGTTTTTTGAGGGGAAAATAGAGAGAAAGAGAGAAAAAGACTAAGGGGGGTCCCCAAATGCTTTTGTAGTAGTTAAGATGAAAATGACCAAATCTATTTTCTTTAAGCAGTCAGCAAGATGGCAAATTTCCTAAATTAACTGTTTACATTAATTTGTTCAACAAGCTAGATGTTCTGTCCCTATGAAATCATTGCAAAAAAAAAGGTGTTGTTATTATTATTAATATGATAGGTTTTTATTATTATAACAGGTTTGTAGCTGGTTTAATTATGTATGCTCATTGAAAATGAACTGTGTTCTAGCACCCCGGGCAGCTTTTTTCTGTTTTTCTCACTTCTGCTGCTGTCTGTTTGTCTGCCCCTAAGAGATCCTTTCTAGAAGACATGAGTGAAGGAAAAATTAATGTTAAAGAGGTCAAGTGAATCAAGTGAAATCGGACAAATCCAATCAAATGCCTCCCATTGTGTGGCTCTTTTGTCAAAAAAAAACAACCAATAATAACAATAATAATAATAATAATAATTATTATTATTATTATATGCAGCTTGAGCTCTGCTGTCATTAAAGCAAAAGGGTGAAAAACCAAATACTAAGATTTTAAACAGTTTTCAACTAAAAATGGAAAACATTTGATGTGTTTTGGCCGTTCAATTATCGACAACAACGTTTTGGGGGCCTGAAAATGCAAACTTTTGAAAACGGGTTTCAAAGATCCAGTTTTTGAAAACAACACCATTATTGTCTGTGTAAACTACAAAAATGTGAATTTGTGTAATGGTGACATCATGCGTCACCACTCTCAGTAAAAAATGTGCAAAAATTGTACATTTAGGGGTACACCAGTAGTCACTGGGGCAGTACTCTCAAAGGGACACATTTGTACCTGCTTTACCCCTAAAGGGTGCATATTAGTACCATAAAGGTACATATTACTACTCTAAGGTACTAATACTGTATGCACCCTTTAGGGGTAAAGAAGGTACAAAGGTTTCCCTTTGAGAGTACTGCCCCAGTGACAAGCTGGTGTAGCCCTAAACATACAATTTTTGCACATTATTTCTAACAGTGTATAGGTATGTGCGCAGGCCCATAGTGTTTCTACAAAGTGTCAATGCCAACTACTGGCCTAGCACACATAATACAGCATTTTTAGTTGTTTTCATAGATCCGTGTGAACGGTTATCGTTTTGACACGTTGACGTCTGTATACAAAACTTTTCAAAAACCCAAAGGAATTACTTTTTTAGTACATGTTGACGTGTAAATGTACCCCAAGATATTCGATTTGTTTACACTGAAATTGTTTCAAATTACATTATGGAGATTTTGCAACAAACATTTGTATTGCCAAACAAGCATTTCCGCTAAATTTCAGAGAATTTGGACCTCCCTGAAAGATCATCTTGACAAATAGTGAGAGGGGTTTTCCCTATTCAAGTAGCTGTTCTGTAGCTACACAGAAAAGAGCTGCTCGCCATCAAATGACCGCCAAGTTAACTGACTTACTTTGTCAGGCTGGAGCTTGTTATTTTGGAAATCTTTTGTCATTTCTGTGTACAATATGCATCAGGTGGTCCATGAACAGTCCAAGGGTGTGCTGTCTAAAGCTGAAACTTAATGTTGACTAAAAAGACCAGATTTCTGTTCTGATCTTCACACTGACAGTGTGAGCTTCTACATAAGTGACTAGTTTTCTGTTTCACAGAAGCAAAATCCATTTCAGCTCATTCTCCAGGAAGCAGCCCTGTCACGAGAAGAAATGATCAATGTTTAAACTTCTCTCTCTCCTTTCAGTCCTTCCGTTTTATTTTCCTTTTAGCAGAAGGTGTGAGCTATCACATCCAGCACACACCACCTGTCTATGACTGAGCCTGTGCCAAAATGCTGAATTGTATGAATATAGAACTGCTCCTCTGTGACAAGACAAACTATATATGCATAAAATTGAGAACACCTCCATCAGTATTTGCCACAGTCATCTTGTGTGATCAAATATTCATGCTTCTATCCCCCTGCTCCTTTCTCATATATACCGGTCCATTTATCGCAATACTCGCATCGTCATCATTATCTTCATTAAGCATATCACAGCCTGTGCAGCACTTGTTGACAATGGACATACCATGTCAAGATGCCATGACAAAATCTGTTAATGTATGCACCAATTTTAAAATTCTAGCATACAGTATATGATTTAAGCAGATAATTATTTGGCCGATAGCTGATTTTTCTAAATAAACAAAAATAAACTAAATTCTTTGAAATGCTACATGTGAATTTATGCAGCACAACATGAAAATGTACACTTTGTTTTGAGCTTTATTTTAAAATATTAAATGTAGGTGAATATTAGATGCAAAAGGTAATCTAAATGTTCAAAAAAGCCACACGAAAATGAACTGTTGTGCAAATCCGAGAAACACACAGTCATGTCACAGTCAGTTCAAGCAGATGCATATACCACAATGCAATGTAATTGTGACGTCACAGTACGATCACACTTAATTTACTCCATATATATATATATATATATATATTGTATTTTTATCATTTTCATTTATGTAATTTTTTTAAGTTTCCCCAACAGCCCAAGCATACAGTACATATATACTATTATAGTATGTATTAATATTTTTTTATATTTATTTATTTGTTTGTTAAATATTTAGTAATATTGTTCTATAGTGCTTTTTGTCATTTTAATTCTTTTTTTATATATTTCTATAAAGCTTTATTTATGTATTATTATTATTATTATTATTATTATTACTATTATTTAGCTTTAGGTTTAGTCATTTTAATACTATACTAAAAACATAATATTTTACGAAATATTAAATATTACTATATAATATACTCTAAATAAAGCATATTTTATTTCACTTAGTTCCCAAAGCAACATTACTCTTTTTTTCTTCTAATATTGATATTTTATTTTATTTCAGTTGTATTTCAGTTAACAAAAACATATTATTATTCTTTTTTAATTATGCCAAACCACTAATGCTTTGACAGTCTGTCTGAAACGTGCAAACACAGACAAGCAAAGTTTTCTGGTCAACCAATCAAAATCGACAACTGACACTAGGGCTGGGTTTTGACACAAATTTCACGATTTGATT
>NW_015555781.1:985631-993549 GCF_001515605.1 Sinocyclocheilus anshuiensis | reverse complement strand
AATATGTTTTTCTGAGGTAAATGTGACGTTACATGACATTGTTTACAAGCCGTTATATTGACATCTTTGCGCAGCTGAACCACTGATTGAGCGATTATATGAGACAGGATAAGGATTGTAAAGTTGTTCTCTATCTTTTAACTTGCCTTTGGATGTTTAGTCATGTTTATTTTCTGCGCACATACCTATACACTGTTAGAAATAATGTGCAAAAATTGTATGTTTAGGGCTACACCAGCTTGTCACTGGGGCAGTACTCTCAAAGGGAAACCTTTGTACCTTCTTTACCCCTAAAGGGTGCATACAGTATTAGTACCTTAGAGTAGTAATATGTACCTTTATGGTACTAATATGCACCCTTTAGGGGTAAAGCAGGTACAAATGTGTCCCTTTGAGAGTACTGCCCCAGTGACAAGCTGGTGTAGCCCTAAACATACAATTTTTGCACATTATTTCTAACAGTGTATAGGTATGTGCGCAGGCCCATAGTGTTTCTACAAAGTGTCAATGCCAACTACTGGCCTAGCACACATAATACAGCATTTTTAGTTGTTTTCATAGATCCGTGTGAACGGTTATCGTTTTGACACGTTGACGTCTGTATACAAAACTTTTCAAAAACCCAAAGGAATTACTTTTTTAGTACATGTTGACGTGTAAATGTACCCCAAGATATTCGATTTGTTTACACTGAAATTGTTTCAAATTACATTATGGAGATTTTGCAACAAACATTTGTATTGCCAAACAAGCATTTCCGCTAAATTTCAGAGAATTTGGACCTCCCTGAAAGATCATCTTGACAAATAGTGAGAGGGGTTTTCCCTATTCAAGTAGCTGTTCTGTAGCTACACAGAAAAGAGCTGCTCGCCATCAAATGACCGCCAAGTTAACTGACTTACTTTGTCAGGCTGGAGCTTGTTATTTTGGAAATCTTTTGTCATTTCTGTGTACAATATGCATCAGGTGGTCCATGAACAGTCCAAGGGTGTGCTGTCTAAAGCTGAAACTTAATGTTGACTAAAAAGACCAGATTTCTGTTCTGATCTTCACACTGACAGTGTGAGCTTCTACATAAGTGACTAGTTTTCTGTTTCACAGAAGCAAAATCCATTTCAGCTCATTCTCCAGGAAGCAGCCCTGTCACGAGAAGAAATGATCAATGTTTAAACTTCTCTCTCTCCTTTCAGTCCTTCCGTTTTATTTTCCTTTTAGCAGAAGGTGTGAGCTATCACATCCAGCACACACCACCTGTCTATGACTGAGCCTGTGCCAAAATGCTGAATTGTATGAATATAGAACTGCTCCTCTGTGACAAGACAAACTATATATGCATAAAATTGAGAACACCTCCATCAGTATTTGCCACAGTCATCTTGTGTGATCAAATATTCATGCTTCTATCCCCCTGCTCCTTTCTCATATATACCGGTCCATTTATCGCAATACTCGCATCGTCATCATTATCTTCATTAAGCATATCACAGCCTGTGCAGCACTTGTTGACAATGGACATACCATGTCAAGATGCCATGACAAAATCTGTTAATGTATGCACCAATTTTAAAATTCTAGCATACAGTATATGATTTAAGCAGATAATTATTTGGCCGATAGCTGATTTTTCTAAATAAACAAAAATAAAAATAAACTAAATTCTTTGAAATGCTACATGTGAATTTATGCAGCACAACATGAAAATGTACACTTTGTTTTGAGCTTTATTTTAAAATATTAAATGTAGGTGAATATTAGATGCAAAAGGTAATCTAAATGTTCAAAAAAGCCACACGAAAATGAACTGTTGTGCAAATCCGAGAAACACACAGTCATGTCACAGTCAGTTCAAGCAGATGCATATACCACAATGCAATGTAATTGTGACGTCACAGTACGATCACACTTAATTTACTCCATATATATATATATATATATATATTGTATTTTTATCATTTTCATTTATGTAATTTTTTTAAGTTTCCCCAACAGCCCAAGCATACAGTACATATATACTATTATAGTATGTATTAATATTTTTTTATATTTATTTATTTGTTTGTTAAATATTTAGTAATATTGTTCTATAGTGCTTTTTGTCATTTTAATTCTTTTTTTATATATTTCTATAAAGCTTTATTTATGTATTATTATTATTATTATTATTATTATTACTATTATTTAGCTTTAGGTTTAGTCATTTTAATACTATACTAAAAACATAATATTTTACGAAATATTAAATATTACTATATAATATACTCTAAATAAAGCATATTTTATTTCACTTAGTTCCCAAAGCAACATTACTCTTTTTTTCTTCTAATATTGATATTTTATTTTATTTCAGTTGTATTTCAGTTAACAAAAACATATTATTATTCTTTTTTAATTATGCCAAACCACTAATGCTTTGACAGTCTGTCTGAAACGTGCAAACACAGACAAGCAAAGTTTTCTGGTCAACCAATCAAAATCGACAACTGACACTAGGGCTGGGTTTTGACACAAATTTCACGATTTGATTTGATTCTCATTCACAAGCTTGCGATTCGATTTGATTACCGATTCAATTCAATATCGATTATTTTGGATATATATCAGGTACAGTACATGCCAAATTTTCTCAAGGAAAAACATCTCTCAACTAATGCTGTAAAATATACACGAGAGTCAGTTGGTACTACATTACTATAATATTGAAGGTTAAAATTTACTGATTTGTTAAAATTACACTTATCGAAGTTTTTAAAATAATAAAGTTACAATTACATAACAATATTTCTACTTCAATTTGTTTTTTAAATATAAACATAATGGTGGCTGTCATAAAAACTTGATGGATTTATTCAAACATAAATTAACATTGAAGAACAGTAAAATTTATAATGAATATGTTATATGGTGCATATATTTAGCAAAATGCCCCTCTCTACAGTTTATTTTTCTATCTGACTAATAAGTTTATGGTCACCAAATATGTTTTTCTGAGGTAAATGTGACGTTACATGACATTGTTTACAAGCCGTTATATTGACATCTTTGCGCAGCTGAACCACTGATTGAGCGATTATATGAGACAGGATAAGGATTGTAAAGTTGTTCTCTATCTTTTAACTTGCCTTTGGATGTTTAGTCATGTTTATTTTGTGCTGAAAATGGTATTAATGTGAAGGAGATGATCAGTTCACGTGTGCTACACGCTGCCACATCTGTTGAACTCCACATTAAACAGTGGCAAAAATGAACAATGCTTATTGCGATATATTGGATGGGAAGTGCCCTTCAATATTCCGTCCATTAACTGAAAACAGGCTAGACTAATCGATTCTTGGCATTTAAGAATCAATATCGTTCCGTAAAAATGAGACTCGATTAATATCGAGATATAGGTATTTTTTACCCAGCCCTAACTGGCACTAACCATTTGTATAACTAATATCTCTAATGTAAGCTGATAACCGATACTGTCATATCCTGACATGTACTGACATTGTGCATCCCAACTCTTTATGTCAAGTAACTCTAAGATGATTTTGTCAGTATCAGCAAATTGTTCCCTTTATTTACTTGACACTTTACTTGACTCTAAGACTGAGATTATAATTTTTGGTCCATCTGATAAATCTGAGTTTAATAATACCACCCTGGGCAATCTGTCTGTTTTTAAATCAAGCTGTGTACATAATCTTGGTGTCCTCATTGATAGTCGGCTAACATTAGATAAACATGTGTCCTCCGTCATTGCCTCTAGTTTTTTCCAGATTTGCTTAATTTCTAAAATAAATATTTTTCTGTCTACAAAAGTCTCTTGAGACAGCTAAACGTGCTTTTATAACTTTGCGTTTTGATTATTGCAACTCTTTGTTTTACAGTATATCCAAGTCTCAGGTAACTTGACTTCAACTGGTTCAAAATGCTGCAGCTAAATTTCTTAAAAATGGTCGCAAATATGATCACGCCACCCCCATTTTGCGAGCCCTACATTGGCTTCCAGTCCATTTCAGGATTGACTTCAAAATTCTTCTATTTGTGTGTAAATGCCTACATAATCTTGCTCCAAAATACCTGTCTGACTTACTGTGTCCCTATAACCCTCCTAGAAGTTTAAGATCTGGTCATCTTAATTTATTGACAATCCCTTGCTCAAGGCTAAAACGCAGAGGGGATCGAGCCTTTTCGGTGGTGGGTCCTCGACTGTGGACTAGCTTGCCAGTACAACTTAGAAAGGCCCCCTCTTTACCAGTTTTCAAATCTCTTCTTAAAACTAATTTTCCCAGCCTGTCTCACTGCTATGTCTTGTGTCCCAAATTACAGAGTTCCTGGAACAAAATATTCCAAGTTTTTTCAGATACATTGGACATTCCTATTGAACCAGATCCTATATTAATTATATTTGGAGTTTCCGAAGAATTTTTGAGACTTACACGGGTACAACAACAGTTTGTTTCATATGGGTTGATCTCTGCCAAAAAACGTATCCTTTTGTTTTGGAAGAAAAAAGAAGTTCCAACTCTTAAATTATGGCTGACAGAGTTGACGGGTACACTACATCTGGAAAAAATCAGGTATACCCTAATAGACAATATTTTGTTATTTGAAAAAATTTGGTCCCCTTTTATTTCCTTTCTACAAATTGTGATTAATAGGTTTATTGTGCCTTCAGTACCTACTTTTACCACTGGATAGCACTTATGGGTCAAGTTTTTGGGTGGGGGGAAATGTACTTACATTTTTTTTGTTCAATTATTATTTTCATGACTATTGTTTGTTTTTCATTTTCTTTTTTTAATGTCTGTTTGTTAAAATGTAAGTTTTATATGTTTGTATTTAAAAAAAGTGTAATTACAAGTGACTGTCTGCTTTTAACGTGTTAATTGTTGACCTTTGTTTCTGTTTTAAATCTGGTATTTGTATACTTTGCTTATGTTTATTCTGATTATTTTTGATATTGCATTTGTTATCTCATGTACTGCACTTTGGTCAGTCCCGAGGCTGTTTTAAAAGTGCTTTAAAAATAAATCAACTAAACTAAACCATTTACTTGGTTTTAATGTCATGTGCTTCATCTCACACTTTCTTGGAGAACTGTTATCTGTGTGTGGCACAATAACGTATTTCAGAAGCATTAATCTGATATGTTTTTACAATACAGAAGTGGCCAGCTATTTTTGCTCCGTTCCTTTTTCTTTTCGTTATTATATGCCTTTCAGTTTAAATCCAGGCCCAAATCCTGGCAAGAACATTAATTGAGAGCTGATATTCAAAGGGATAACAGTAGCGTGTCTGCTCTGTTGAAAGTAAATGAGCACTGACTATGAAGAGGCGAATAAGCAAGATCCTCCCATCAATAATAAATCCAGGTAAACCTCTGAGAACTCTAAAATTTATCCTTTACATATGAAGCTTTAGTGCATTGCTGATCTCTTTCAGACTTTTTGCCAGGGTGTTTGTGACGGTAAAAGACCAAATATTACTGTTCTGTTTGGTCAGGAAGAAAGATATATTACTGAGTCCACAGACCGCATAGCCAGCCATTAATGTCACTCAGCTCTGAGTGTGGCTGCCGATAACTGCCATGGACATTTTGATAGCGCGATTTCAAACCCCTCTTTTCTGAAGAAAGCCCTCCTCATAATAGGTATCCATGCTCATTTTTATTTCTCTGTTGTCAAACACTGACGGTCCTTGTCACTTTAACTATGATGACAGGCTTTGCGT
Organism: Sinocyclocheilus anshuiensis; assembly: GCF_001515605.1. Lineage (NCBI taxonomy): Eukaryota > Metazoa > Chordata > Actinopteri > Cypriniformes > Cyprinidae > Sinocyclocheilus > Sinocyclocheilus anshuiensis. The sequence continues at coordinate 987,831 of NW_015555781.1, read as the reverse complement.
CTGAAAGGGATCATTTAACTAAAAATGAAAGTTCTGTCATAATATACTCCCCGTCATGTTATTACTCACCCTCACCTTTTATCCATGGGTTTTTCCTGAGAAAAAAAACTCATCTTGTCTGAATCAGGAGAGACATATGCACAGATCAAGCACCGTTTACAAGCAAAAACAGTTGTAAACAAACATTATGGTGAAGTGACTAGTCAACAGGGGATGGACTTTTTTACTGGAGGAAGACTTGTTATGGATTATGGATGTGTATTTTGGTCGGAAGCAAAGGTTTAAAGTTAAAATGCCTTAATGCTGAATTTGTTTCTTATAAACATGCATCTTTTCACTTCACAAGACTTTAATTGATGGACTGGAGTCGTGTGGATTACTAGTGGATTATTGTGATGTTTTTATCAGCTGTTTGGACTCTCATTCTGACGGCACCCATTCACTGCAGATGATCCACTGCTCTAATTGCGGCAGATAAACAGCACTGTATAAAACGCAATCTATAATAATCATAATTTGCATAGGAGGTGTGTTTTTGCTAAAAGAATTATAATGAATTAATTTAAAAACTCACTATTAAGTGTTATTTTACTGAATTTAACACCTGGTTAAATTGGCAGTTAGTGAATAAGAGCCAGGTTTTGCGCTAAAATGTCGGATTAGTGGGACAAAAGAAGACAAAATCAGGCTGTCGGAAGTTTAAAAGTAAGCAAAAGAGAGAGAACGAAAGTGCTTTTAGTGGAACACCTCTGTGTCAGTTCTTCAACCAGAGTATGCACGTCTGCAACCTAATGAGATTGTTCTCTATCTGCAGCACCCGCAAATACTAAAAAACAGGGTCTGAAAAATAATATATACACCTTTGCTCTATGATGAGACGGATTTTCCTCCTATTAAGAAATAGCACAACACAGCAGCCTGATTACTTTGACTTGAGGCAAGTTTGTGCGTCTCCCTCATTAGTGCATGGAGAGTCCACTGGGGGTTTTGCACCATGTTAATCACCTCCTGGATGCAATATGGATTCCACTCTCAAGCCCTCACTTCAGAGCACTGTTTTGACCAGGGCCTGGAGCAAATCAACGGCTATAATTGTGATCAATGGGCCATGTCAACCTATTTCACAGACAAGTGCTTCTCTTGGTGGCTGGGGTCAATGACACAAATAGCAATGATTTACATAGCCAATACTGAAAGTTGCAGAATCACCATGGACAACTTACCTAATACAAGAGATTAAATCTTGCAGAGCAAGAGCATTTGAAAGCTTTTAGGAAAGACACTTAGCACTGTGGCTCTCAGATAGCACTGGGACCTGGGCACAAGCCTTTAAAAGAGATATATTGTCAATTTACTGAGAACGGAGTTAGCCTATAAAATCTTGTGTGGCAATGGCTATTAGGTAGTATTTCTGAATCTAGTTTGCCACTGAAGCTACAGATTTTACCTTAGCAATCCAGGTTAGAATGGTGTCTCACATATAGGCTGTTATTTTGGCATGTTTTTAATGTTCATTCTGGTGCATCAGTGTATGGGACATCCCACAGCCCCTGCAAGTGGGCGCATGCACACTCAGTTAAGAGGTGGTGAATTCAGGAAAGGTTTTTCTATCTGCAGATGTCTTGCAAAGGAAGATGCATCTAAAGGAGCATATTCTAAAAGGGACATTCATGTAGACTTTTTAAAGTGCCATTAAGTGCCAAATTTTGCTATAAGTTTGATCGCAACATATAATCATTGCTGTTAATAGTGATCACCGTCTGTTTGATTACATGACATTAACTAACTGCTTGATTTTTACCATACATTTCTGCCATATGGACATCACTTGAAATAGTCACCACTGAAAAGCTATTACTAAATATAATGTAGAAACTTTAATTTTCTGTAAAGCTGCTTTGCAACGATTTGCATCGTGAAAAGCGCTATACAAATAAACGTGAATTTAATTGAATTAAGTGTATTTACACAGTAACCTCAACTGCAGGGTGACTGCCAGATTTTACCTTTTTGTAATGACAGAAATCCAGAATCATTATAAGAAAATATCTCAAAGCACAAGAAGGCAAAATAACTATAGAAGATATGGAAGCCCATTACTGCCATGTAAGGGGAGAAAAATCATGTAGTTGAGGTTAAGAAAAAAAAAATAAAAAAAATAAAAAAAATATATATATATATATATATATATATATATATA
>NW_015555781.1:969637-985527 GCF_001515605.1 Sinocyclocheilus anshuiensis | reverse complement strand
TAGGTTTAAATAGATAATGTAAGACCTAAAGTTAACCTTTATTGTTATATAAATAATATAAAAATATTAAGTTTCCATTAGTCCAAATATTATACCTGTTAGTGAATGTCCTTTTATAAATCAACAACAATTTTCAGGAACAGCAGAACATAAAGACAATATTCAGACAAAATATACTTATTAATACCTTGCTTCAAATATTCATGCATGATGTCACTACTTTTTGGCAGGGCTCCACCTCATGTTTCTTTGAGGAGTCACACAGATTTGCAGCACACTACTGTTTCAGCGCTGTGTTCACTCCATGGGTTTTCACTGTAAATTCATTACTGTAAACACCGTTTAGTTTATTTTTAAAAACCGATGGGCTAAGTTTATTTCAGATTACCGATTTGACCATGAAATGACAATAAACCCAGAATATTCCTTTAAAAATGTATTTTCAAAATAATTAATTATCTTGTTTTGTTTTATGTGCTTACATCTTAGTATTCATCAGCTATTGTTTTTGCAAGGACTTCTGCAGTCTGATTGCACATCACAACCTAAGGAAAAAATCCAGTCATATAATAGTCTGAATTCTGATATAAAAAAAAGTCATAATTATGAAATAAAAAGTTGAAATTATGAGATAAATGACATAAAATTAAATGATGAGATACAAAGTTACAATTCTGAGATACATAAATCATAAAAATATAGATTATGTGGTAAAAGGTCATAATTATGAAATAAGTCAAAATTATGAGATAAAATCAATTATGACAAAAACGTGAAATGATGACGTACAAAATCATATACATTAAATAAAATCCAAAATTGAGATAAAAACAATTGACACAAAACTGAAATTAACATGTTGAAATTGTAGAAATTATGAGATAAAACGTCAGAAAATTCAAAAAGTTTTCTCATAATCATGACTTGCATTTATGATTCATCTTTTTGTCTTATGTGGCAGAAATGGGCTTTGTATACATTATATAAAGTCTTAAATTAACCATTATAGTTATATAAATAATATAAAAATATAAAGTTTCCATTAGGGAGTCACACAGATTTGCAGCACACTACTGTTTCAGCGCTGTGTTCACTCCATGGGTTTTCACTGTAAATTCATTACTGTAAACACCGTTTAGTTTATTTTTAAAAACCGATGGGCTAAGTTTATTTCAGATTACCGATTTGACCATGAAATGACAATAAACCCAGAATATTCCTTTAAAAATGTATTTTCAAAATAATTAATTATCTTGTTTTGTTTTATGTGCTTACATCTTAGTATTCATCAGCTATTGTTTTTGCAAGGACTTCTGCAGTCTGATTGCACATCACAACCTAAGGAAAAAATCCAGTCAAATCCATTGAACACAAACTGTTTGCAGTGCAGTTTCTATTTGCAGCCTGCCTGAATGTGAATCACAAGGAGATTGTGCTTCTGTTTCTAGAAGGGAAGAATACAGCAGACTAACTCAAAAGATCCTGTTTGCGACTGCCATTCAAACATAAGATGTAATCAATTTATATTAAATATGGATGCTGGACTATGAATGCTCAGCAACAATAATGAGGGTTCATTAACCATTAATAAAACACAATTAACTATTACACCATGCAACAAAATTTCATTTATACTGTATTTCATTAGATGGTGTATAAAAGGGATAGTTCATACAAAAATTACAATTTTGTCATCATTTTTTCACCCCAAGTCATGTTTATAAGATTTACAATGTGTTCCTTTTACTTTCAGATCATTTCTGCACCCTGTTTCCAAACTCTGGTCCACTTTGGCTGTATGGAAAAGAGCAGTGTGGACATTCAGCTGAATATCTCTTTTTGTGTTCCATGGTAGACAGAAAATCAACTTTGAAAAGGTTTTCAACGACATGAGGAGTAGTAAATGATGACTGAATTTTCATTTTTGGGTGACTGGCCCTTTAAGAACAGCATTTCAGCTATATTTGTTTGCTTTCCTGCTCCTGAAACATCTGAAGTAGGAGAACCTCAAGGAAATGCACAAAGCAGCACAAGAAAACTAGAAACTGCATCTGGTAAAAACCTACATGAAACGATCAATAAACATTAATAATAGCCTTTCTGTGCAAGCAGAGAAAGGTTACGCAAACAAATGGTGTATAAAGAACAGAAGATGTGCAAATGTGCTCACACCATCTGCAAATCCGGCCTTAATGTGATGATAGTTTCTAATCATTATGCATGACCTCAGCCTCCAAAGACAACCCAGTTAGTTTTATTTGCACAGGGCCAGGCACATATCATTAGAAGAGTCATTTCCAGTTTGGCTGACTGTGGCTCTGTGATAGATGACATCAATGGGGGGCGATTCTCATTTCTCTGCCATTTTGTTTGGATTCAATTTAGTCAGAGCCCACAGTGGATGACACTTTGGTTTGGGCCTGGAAGCGCCCGCTTTCCACAGAGTGTCAGAGAAGCAGATGTTATAAATGAACATGAGAGTGCTAAAAAACTGGACGCTATCGAGAGGGTGTTAAAATGTTCATTACACCTGCCTAGCGATTACCTTTTTTTTTAAATGTAAAAATATAAATTAAACCTCTAGATGAAGATTTTCAAAGACACATGTTGGCACGCATGATGTGTGCAGAGGGGAAAAAAGATAATCAATTTGAACTGCAAATTAATTATGCAATATATAATTACATATGCAGTGCACATTATAATTTCTTCATATTAATGTAACAGTGTGCTGAAAGATAAGAGATTCTGCTTTTTAATCAATGATCTTGCTAAAGGAATTTATTTTCCTGTTACTAAAATGACCAGTGACACTTTACAGTAAGGTCTCATTTGTTAACATTAGTTAATGCATGCTAACATAAACTAACAATTTTTTATTAAAACAGATTTGGATAAATTTAGTATTACATTCCTTGCATCAGTTGGTGCATGTTTATAATGAACAAATTCATCAGTAAGGCTTTTTAACTTTAAACCATTGCTTCTGGCCAAAATACGAGCCCACAATTCATTAAAAACACTTCCTCCAGGGAAAGTGCATCTCCTGTTGTCCTCTCACATCAAAATCCACCAACATATTTGTTTAGAATTAGAAAAAATGGACAGAAAAGTATATAGAGGACTTCATTTTTGGCCGAAAGCAAAGATTTGAGATTAAAAACACCTTGATGGATTTGTTTCATGCAGCTTTTCACTTCACAAGACATTAATTGATGAACTGGAGTTGTCTGGATTACTTGTGGATTATTGTGATGTTTTTATCAGCTTTTTGAACTCTCATTCTCATTCTGACGGCACCCATTCACTGCAGAGGATCCATTTGTGAGCAAGTGACGTAATGCTAAATTTCTCTGAAGAAACAAACTCATCTTGAATGGCCTGGAGATGAGTACATTTTCAGCAAACTTTTATTTTTGGGTGAACTATTCCTTTAATTATTAGTTTGTGTTTACCATTGTAGTTAACTAATGTTAACACATGAAACCTTTTTGTAAAGTGTTAACAAACCAACCAATCAACCAGCAACATACACAGATCAAAATGAAACGGGAGTCGCATGTGCTGTCTTATGCATGAACATCTAAAATATGAAATTTCCATCTTCCACAGCAATGAAGACACAGCCGAATATATCTGGGAATTCTGCCAGTCAGCGGATATTACCAAATGCCTGTCGGAGCAGCCAGCCCAGTAAATGATCACCTACTCAGTCTTGATCAAACTCCTGCACTTCAAACATCAATGATAACCAATAAATTACTATAAAATAAGGAATACTGATAAATAGACTACAAATCACCAGAGAAAACAGTATTGTAATTGAATTGACCTAAAACAGTTTTTAATATCAACTGTGTGGGTGGCTCATTTGTAATATATGAGGAAAGCTTTATGACACCCTAATAATATTTTACGGTGAAGTGTTCAGCTGTCTCATAGAGAGACAAGCCAGACTAGATAAATTACTGGCAATTTCCAAGATGACGTTCTGAGATAAAGGATCCTTTGTGTTGTTGTAAGTGTCATTAAACTATCCATCAAAGAGCCAAACCACACTTGCTGCCCGCAAACCATTTACAATTGCACTAAAGTGTTATCAGTTTGAAACGTCTGATGTTTTCTTTTATTTATTTATTTATTTTATGTCATTTCTGTGTCTTTTATCACAGACAAAAAGGTTCGTTTTGACTTGTGCTAATCGGGTTTACTTTATACTTTTTCTGGAAAACCAAGAAAAGTCTTATTTTAGCAAAAATCGGAATCATCTCTAATTGAAGTCATTTCTCCTCTGTCTGTAAATGTCACATATACGGTGGGGCTGAAATGAGGGTGTATGCTGGCAGGTCTCTGGACAGGAAGATCTGTAAATATCACTGCCTGCTGAGTTTCCTACCGACTACTGCCAATACAGACTGGATGACAATTACCAGGTTCCAGAGAAAGACTCAACCAAGACTCTGGGCTGATGACCAAACATGTCCCCCTTTGGTGAGCAAACATTAGTGATCGATGGATCAAAACAGTTCCGATTTAAACAACACGGGGAAAATGTCAGTAACAATTAGCTGATTCGGTCACTGGCAGGGGAAGAAGTAACCTGCTGTTCAATGGCCTTTCCTGGATGCCTGGTTCCACGATATTACCTTTCCCATAAGAAATAAGAGATATGCCTCTGGAACGCCGCTAATGGCAAACACACTACGGTCGAAACTGTCACATTTTCCACTTGCAAAGGTTTGAAGGAAAAAGAAGGTGAGAAAATTTCATCCAGCCTTTGAGGCTGAGAATGATGCATGCAAGCAAGGGCTCTGATCTTATTACTGTTGAATGATTGCCCCAAACCGAATTCAGAGGAATGAACAGCCATACAATGGTGATTGGAGCTTAGAGAGAAATGGCTCACCCATGTGCAAAAGGTAACACAAAGAGCACACATCTAAAATACCCCATTCCTTTCCACACGGAGGACAAAACCTGCAGATTGGATTATTTCATTTGCAGAGAGTGAGACAGTGACTGGTAACCCTGTCATGATTAGGATCTTTCGACAAAAATAAGAAAATTAAACAATAAAAAGCACTTGCTTACAGCTGGAAAAAAATAATAAATATAATTTAAAAAGTCGCATTATCCATTCTAGGTTTAAATAGATAATGTAAGACCTAAAGTTAACCTTTATTGTTATATAAATAATATAAAAATATTAAGTTTCCATTAGTCCAAATATTATACCTGTTAGTGAATGTCCTTTTATAAATCAACAACAATTTTCAGGAACAGCAGAACATAAAGACAATATTCAGACAAAATATACTTATTAATACCTTGCTTCAAATATTCATGCATGATGTCACTACTTTTTGGCAGGGCTCCACCTCATGTTTCTTTGAGGAGTCACACAGATTTGCAGCACACTACTGTTTCAGCGCTGTGTTCACTCCATGGGTTTTCACTGTAAATTCATTACTGTAAACACCGTTTAGTTTATTTTTAAAAACCGATGGGCTAAGTTTATTTCAGATTACCGATTTGACCATGAAATGACAATAAACCCAGAATATTCCTTTAAAAATGTATTTTCAAAATAATTAATTATCTTGTTTTGTTTTATGTGCTTACATCTTAGTATTCATCAGCTATTGTTTTTGCAAGGACTTCTGCAGTCTGATTGCACATCACAACCTAAGGAAAAAATCCAGTCAAATCCATTGAACACAAACTGTTTGCAGTGCAGTTTCTATTTGCAGCCTGCCTGAATGTGAATCACAAGGAGATTGTGCTTCTGTTTCTAGAAGGGAAGAATACAGCAGACTAACTCAAAAGATCCTGTTTGCGACTGCCATTCAAACATAAGATGTAATCAATTTATATTAAATATGGATGCTGGACTATGAATGCTCAGCAACAATAATGAGGGTTCATTAACCATTAATAAAACACAATTAACTATTACACCATGCAACAAAATTTCATTTATACTGTATTTCATTAGATGGTGTATAAAAGGGATAGTTCATACAAAAATTACAATTTTGTCATCATTTTTTCACCCCAAGTCATGTTTATAAGATTTACAATGTGTTCCTTTTACTTTCAGATCATTTCTGCACCCTGTTTCCAAACTCTGGTCCACTTTGGCTGTATGGAAAAGAGCAGTGTGGACATTCAGCTGAATATCTCTTTTTGTGTTCCATGGTAGACAGAAAATCAACTTTGAAAAGGTTTTCAACGACATGAGGAGTAGTAAATGATGACTGAATTTTCATTTTTGGGTGACTGGCCCTTTAAGAACAGCATTTCAGCTATATTTGTTTGCTTTCCTGCTCCTGAAACATCTGAAGTAGGAGAACCTCAAGGAAATGCACAAAGCAGCACAAGAAAACTAGAAACTGCATCTGGTAAAAACCTACATGAAACGATCAATAAACATTAATAATAGCCTTTCTGTGCAAGCAGAGAAAGGTTACGCAAACAAATGGTGTATAAAGAACAGAAGATGTGCAAATGTGCTCACACCATCTGCAAATCCGGCCTTAATGTGATGATAGTTTCTAATCATTATGCATGACCTCAGCCTCCAAAGACAACCCAGTTAGTTTTATTTGCACAGGGCCAGGCACATATCATTAGAAGAGTCATTTCCAGTTTGGCTGACTGTGGCTCTGTGATAGATGACATCAATGGGGGGCGATTCTCATTTCTCTGCCATTTTGTTTGGATTCAATTTAGTCAGAGCCCACAGTGGATGACACTTTGGTTTGGGCCTGGAAGCGCCCGCTTTCCACAGAGTGTCAGAGAAGCAGATGTTATAAATGAACATGAGAGTGCTAAAAAACTGGACGCTATCGAGAGGGTGTTAAAATGTTCATTACACCTGCCTAGCGATTACCTTTTTTTTTAAATGTAAAAATATAAATTAAACCTCTAGATGAAGATTTTCAAAGACACATGTTGGCACGCATGATGTGTGCAGAGGGGAAAAAAGATAATCAATTTGAACTGCAAATTAATTATGCAATATATAATTACATATGCAGTGCACATTATAATTTCTTCATATTAATGTAACAGTGTGCTGAAAGATAAGAGATTCTGCTTTTTAATCAATGATCTTGCTAAAGGAATTTATTTTCCTGTTACTAAAATGACCAGTGACACTTTACAGTAAGGTCTCATTTGTTAACATTAGTTAATGCATGCTAACATAAACTAACAATTTTTTATTAAAACAGATTTGGATAAATTTAGTATTACATTCCTTGCATCAGTTGGTGCATGTTTATAATGAACAAATTCATCAGTAAGGCTTTTTAACTTTAAACCATTGCTTCTGGCCAAAATACGAGCCCACAATTCATTAAAAACACTTCCTCCAGGGAAAGTGCATCTCCTGTTGTCCTCTCACATCAAAATCCACCAACATATTTGTTTAGAATTAGAAAAAATGGACAGAAAAGTATATAGAGGACTTCATTTTTGGCCGAAAGCAAAGATTTGAGATTAAAAACACCTTGATGGATTTGTTTCATGCAGCTTTTCACTTCACAAGACATTAATTGATGAACTGGAGTTGTCTGGATTACTTGTGGATTATTGTGATGTTTTTATCAGCTTTTTGAACTCTCATTCTCATTCTGACGGCACCCATTCACTGCAGAGGATCCATTTGTGAGCAAGTGACGTAATGCTAAATTTCTCTGAAGAAACAAACTCATCTTGAATGGCCTGGAGATGAGTACATTTTCAGCAAACTTTTATTTTTGGGTGAACTATTCCTTTAATTATTAGTTTGTGTTTACCATTGTAGTTAACTAATGTTAACACATGAAACCTTTTTGTAAAGTGTTAACAAACCAACCAATCAACCAGCAACATACACAGATCAAAATGAAACGGGAGTCGCATGTGCTGTCTTATGCATGAACATCTAAAATATGAAATTTCCATCTTCCACAGCAATGAAGACACAGCCGAATATATCTGGGAATTCTGCCAGTCAGCGGATATTACCAAATGCCTGTCGGAGCAGCCAGCCCAGTAAATGATCACCTACTCAGTCTTGATCAAACTCCTGCACTTCAAACATCAATGATAACCAATAAATTACTATAAAATAAGGAATACTGATAAATAGACTACAAATCACCAGAGAAAACAGTATTGTAATTGAATTGACCTAAAACAGTTTTTAATATCAACTGTGTGGGTGGCTCATTTGTAATATATGAGGAAAGCTTTATGACACCCTAATAATATTTTACGGTGAAGTGTTCAGCTGTCTCATAGAGAGACAAGCCAGACTAGATAAATTACTGGCAATTTCCAAGATGACGTTCTGAGATAAAGGATCCTTTGTGTTGTTGTAAGTGTCATTAAACTATCCATCAAAGAGCCAAACCACACTTGCTGCCCGCAAACCATTTACAATTGCACTAAAGTGTTATCAGTTTGAAACGTCTGATGTTTTCTTTTATTTATTTATTTATTTTATGTCATTTCTGTGTCTTTTATCACAGACAAAAAGGTTCGTTTTGACTTGTGCTAATCGGGTTTACTTTATACTTTTTCTGGAAAACCAAGAAAAGTCTTATTTTAGCAAAAATCGGAATCATCTCTAATTGAAGTCATTTCTCCTCTGTCTGTAAATGTCACATATACGGTGGGGCTGAAATGAGGGTGTATGCTGGCAGGTCTCTGGACAGGAAGATCTGTAAATATCACTGCCTGCTGAGTTTCCTACCGACTACTGCCAATACAGACTGGATGACAATTACCAGGTTCCAGAGAAAGACTCAACCAAGACTCTGGGCTGATGACCAAACATGTCCCCCTTTGGTGAGCAAACATTAGTGATCGATGGATCAAAACAGTTCCGATTTAAACAACACGGGGAAAATGTCAGTAACAATTAGCTGATTCGGTCACTGGCAGGGGAAGAAGTAACCTGCTGTTCAATGGCCTTTCCTGGGTGCCTGGTTCCACAATATTACCTTTCCCATAATAAAGAACAGATAGCAACGTTTATGCCTCTGGAACGCCGCTAATGGCAAACACACTACGGTCGAAACTGTCACATTTTCCACTTGCAAAGGTTTGAAGGAAAAAGAAGGTGAGAAAATTTCATCCAGCCTTTGAGGCTGAGAATGATGCATGCAAGCAAGGGCTCTGATCTTATTACTGTTGAATGATTGCCCCAAACCGAATTCAGAGGAATGAACAGCCATACAATGGTGATTGGAGCTTAGAGAGAAATGGCTCACCCATGTGCAAAAGGTAACACAAAGAGCACACATCTAAAATACCCCATTCCTTTCCACACGGAGGACAAAACCTGCAGATTGGATTATTTCATTTGCAGAGAGTGAGACAGTGACTGGTAACCCTGTCATGATTAGGATCTTTCGACAAAAATAAGAAAATTAAACAATAAAAAGCACTTGCTTACAGCTGGAAAAAAATAATAAATATAATTTAAAAAGTCGCATTATCCATTCAAGAGAAAAGAATGCTGTAAATCTAAAAGAATGTGTATGTATGAATAAATACAAGATGCAAGTACAGTTGGTTTACTTGTCTGGCTTTTAGTTTTTTTTCCTGACGTTTTGAATGTTTTATTTGATTTTATTGTGTCTCTTTGAGGGGTCACTCTGTGGTGCTGCTACTGCAAAAAGAGTAGCACAGCTAGGTCATATCTAGCTTTTGTTTGTTTGTTTATTGTTGATGTAGCAAACTATTTTAACATCAAAACCATTTGATAAATGACTAAAAGGTTACTATGTCTGTATGAAAGAAAGCTTTTTGACAAGAAGTCGCTTTCAGCACCATGGACAGTGGTATGATGCTTAAATGAGTGCATTATTATAATAAAGGGATAATTCTGTCATCATTTACTCTCCCACACGTTGCTCCAAATCTTTCTCTTTTTAACAAAAGACAGTATTTTTCAAATCTTGGTGCAAAAAATAAGATTTGGAATGACATAAGGGTGAGTAAATGATGCCAGAATGTTGACAGAATCATTTTGAGTGATTTTAAGTGGCTTCAAATTTATTTCTTTAAAGAAATTTTTGACAAAAGTCAAAGGTAACTAAAACTGTTTCGTTACCAATATTCTTCCAAATAACTTTATTTATGTTCTACAGAAGAAAGTAATACAGATTTGAAACAACATGTGGGTCAGTAAAGGATGACATAATTTCAATTTGTAGGTGAACTAAAAATGCATAACAAAATGATTTGTAATTTCAGTGTTTTGTCAATCTAATCTTCAAGCTCAAGAAAAAATAAGGAGAAGGTAGTAGTTGAAACCTGTAATGGGAAATACATAGTAGAGTTACAAAAACATATTAAATAGGTAGGTGAAAACAACCCCCAGCTGTGTCATTCCAGGATATAACCATGTTATTGAAAATCATTTTGAAATGGCACTCCAATATTACATCCAGCAGAGTTTGAAATTGTTCCACTAAAAATTAAACAACACCTTATAGGCTGACCGCACTTTGACCTAGGTTATTTCAGATGATATCTCACAGCACTAACCTCTGCAGCCAATAATATTTCTATATATTGTAGGGAATGCTCCCGATCACGTTCAGAGATATCAAGAACAAGGCTCAGCACTTGGCAGGATGAAAAGGTTAATGAAGCCCCATGCTTAATTGCATCAATGTCATCTGGACCAATGCTGTTGACCCAATTGATCCATGGGCTCTGATCACATATCACTAAAAGTGGATTCAGAGTCACAGCAGGGGTGGCTGATTAGCAAGACAGACTCTCTGGCGCCCCACTAATTGGGAAAATTGTCTACAGATAGACACTCTCTCATTAAACTCCACACTTTCACTGAAGAGAATAGTCCCATAACTTGCATTATTTACATGCTATGACCTTTGGGGCAAAGGTATTTTTTTATTAAATAAAAGCAAGAAAGAAAAAAGAAAAAGAAAAGAAAATTATTGCAAGGCAGAATTTTCACTGAACGACTGATAATCCTAATATTTTGTGTTATTTTGGGGTACGGTGCTCAGGGTGTAAACATTTATATAAATAAAACCTGCACATTCAGTATTTTGTGGGAAATGTCAGAACGACACCAAACATTTGCTGACTGAAATGCTCTTCTTCTCTTGTGCAATTCGTCTACAACATCCAAGCGTTTAGAGATGGCAGAGGTTAGAAATGATTTGTTTGCCTGTAAGCAGAAGTACAGGCCATTTAGGATTATAGCCAATAAAAGCAAGCAATGTTAATGAGAATGTGTTTTCACTTTAAGCCTTCTACTCCACACGAAGACATGTGGACATTAAAATCCTCCACTCTGAGAGGATGATTGTAATCATAGGGATTTCACCTGTGCAAACCAAAGCCATTTCGAAACTGTCTCTCTCTCCAAGAGAAATGAGACCTGTCAACATTAATGTTCCTCTAGACAAACACATTGAAATACAGCTCTGTGCAGCAGATTATGGAATGAGGATTAAGGGTCTGTTTGTCTTGATAATTGTCTTTAGGAGCTATTAAAACTAAAGATTTTACACCAGTCCAGTGCCTTTGACCTTATTTAACCTTCCAATAGAGGCTGAAATCTCCAAACAACTACAAAAACAGCGAGAGAGGAAAAGACGATTTCGACAAAAGTCTAAGATTACCAGTGAAAATACTAAGATATATGGATATAGACACTATTACATAACCAATCATGTGAACAAAAGTGCGTGTTATTTCGTTTTTTTTTTTTTTTCAACATTCTTCTCAGCAACAGTAAAGCCAATCTACAAATTGAGGCTTAAAAATTAACAAATACTTTTTACATACATTAAAGTGCAATTAGACTTGTGAATATTCAATACACATTTGCTGTGCAAACAGCATCCTCTTAACACACTGGTGTGAGAACCTCATAAATAATCATTTTAAGCAGAGAGTTGTTTACTTTAGGGTCTAGGAGAAGTAATTTCGTAAAACTCTAAACAATTTAATATAATTAAAGAATCGATTAAGGATCCACTCCACGGTCGCAAGCAATTCGTTAAGACGCGGGGCAAATGAGAATTTCTGCAACAACAAAAAAATGCACTTAGTGTAATGGTGCATGCAGCTGGGCAGTAGCTACTCCTTTAAAAAGACAAACGCACGAGGAATATGAAAATATGACGTGACGTCAGGCGTCGTCTTTAAATATTGATCTCGAGCGCTTGACTGCCGCAAAGACGCTCTTGAGAACTTTAGAAAGACACAAACATGAGCTGAGCGGTGACGGGGCGAGCGCTGCGCGGCTTCGCGTTGGGAACTTGGGAACAAAATGTGCCTTATAGACCTGGAATATGAGATTTCCGAAACGGATTACATTTAGTAGGATGCTGTGTCACATTACCAGGTCAAACAAAAGGATTACTTTAAATATTTTCAACACTATATCAGCACAGAATCAAGTCCGCTGCTGAAGAGGTGATTGAACGTTCAAAAGTGACGCGATGCGACGCTGAAGCTAAAGGGCAGTGGAATAACGTTTGTTTTTGCTGTTGTGGAAACTTTATCTTGTTATTGATACCTGCTCTCCTCAGACTTTCTGTCATCTTATGTGGCCGGTCGGAAATATTAACTATAATTTTCCCAAATGAGGTGTAAGTTCGCGCCGTCGGAGTTGATGGGGAGCACGAGACAGCCAGCAAACCTCACAGAGAAACTTACGGAGAAAAACATGCCGTCTTTTCATCCATGGAGACATGGCATATAGGTTCCTGTCCAGCCGAATCGTGCCATCCTCAAACAGATTAAGCAGAAGATTTATTGTTATATTCACTATCTCTTTGTCTTTCATGTATCTATGCTACAGCATCCTCTTCTGCTCCGGTACAATCATGCCTAACCAGAGATTGGAGGATCACCGCTGCGTCCATCTGAAGAACATCGGGAGTAAAAAACTTTTACAGAAGTCACATTATTGCACTATATCAGCGAAAGCGAGAGTTATCTCGGACGAGACGAGGGCTGTGAGTCTCTTAAACCTTACTGGCAACCAAAGCAAACATTCAGCCTTTCAGAAAAAGCAAGATGTTGTAGATCACAAGCAGAGTAATAACAGTAATTTGCCAAAATACGGGAATAAGAAGTTGCCCAATGCACTTATTGTAGGCGTTAAGAAAGGAGGCACCAGGGCGGTGTTGGAGTTCATCCGGATTCATCCAGATGTTCGAGCTCTTGGGACTGAACCACATTTCTTTGATAGAAACTATGACAAAGGATTGGACTGGTACAGGTAGGTTTCTTTTCTGGCATTTTGCATTAGTATTCTGGATTCGAAATTTCATTATAGGCAATATAAAATTCACCATTGTGTTATATGGAAAAACTTGTGACATTTTCTATATAAAATGTATACAATATCACACAAGTGCTATTGTACTGAAAATTAGTAATCACAGTCATGCGGATATATTCAGTACCACAGCACAACTGTAAGAATTATATTAATATTAATAATGAAGTTAACATTGAGTAACATGCATTTCAGACAAATACTGACCTGTTAGTTTGTATGTTTCTTTTCCAACAATGAAAATAGTTTCTAAAGAAGTCAAAGCTTAATCTTAATGTGTCATAAAGCAGCACATAGACTAAAATCCTAACAGGAATAGTTCATATGAGTGGAGTGGCACAAATGTAACTTTTGCTGCTCAAAAGGTTTTGTAATCACTCCACTCCAGCTCCACTTTGGGTTTTACATTGCATTACAAACGAACAAACAAAAACCAACTCAATTTCATTTTTCCTAAACCCACTCCTTGCTCCAGGCAAAAATCACATTGTCTCCAATATTGTTTGCAAGAAAAAAAATCCATCTTTTAAAAACCTGCTCCAGGCAAACTCCATTCCCTCCTCTACTTTCACTCCAAACCACTCACATACTCTGGTCTGGAATGAACACAGACAAAATGAGTGATACATTTAGCCAAATGTTTCAGTGCTGTTTTACTAAATGAGCATTCTTGGAATGCAGATTGGCCAAACAAATTACTCAACAAAATTATACAAAATATGTTTTGTTTTTTGTTTTTCACGGAGAAACAGTGCTCAGTATATAAACTATTTGTGTGGCAGTACTGCTGTTAAATTGTTGATATAAAAAAAAAATGAATTGAATTAAATCATATGAATTCAAGAGTCACTCAAACTCAAAGAAAACGTCAATTTTAGGCAAATCACGTTTTTAAAAGTGCACAAATCTTAAAAAAATAACTGCCTATCTGGTAAAATGTCATAAAGGTAAGATCAGCAGGGTACAAAAATTATGAAAACTGCCTTTTTGCAGTGGCAGTAACACAAGAGCTGAAAACTCGAACTGCTGACAAGGAGATGTTAGCAGTAACTCATACTGAGAGAGCAGGAATGATAGTGTTTTGGCCAGAGACCCAGAGCAGAGTGACACAGAGTGATTGCAGTGTTCAGTTTCAGGGGTGAAATATGCAGATAAAGGCCAATGGATCTCTTTCAAGAGTAAACCTTCCATAAACCCTGCCAGGGAAAGGCATGGATCATATTGATCAGCTGGCAGATTAAAATCAACTCCTTCCTTCCTTCTTCCCTTTGTACTGATGGGCGTCTGATGCCATTCAAATACCCATAGGGGAGCCGTTCGACAGTACGAGAAGTCTGTGTCGATTCTGTGTGGCGTGTAGTAGGGCCGTGAAGTAGGGGTCTCTGGGAGACAATATCATCCATCCCTCTTCTAGCACAGCCAGGGCCGCATTAAGACCTTACAGGGCCCCGGGGCTATGACTTACTGCAGGGCCCCCTATTACAAATAAAATATACTGTATATATAGCTTTAAATAGGATTTTTATCCCATTAAAATTTTGATGCATTAAAATTTCATAATTCTTGGTACCAATTTCAATACTAAACAAAATAAATAAATAAAAAATACTAACCTAAGTAAAAACAAGCTTATACTTAAGACAAGTAAACAGCCACAAATTACAAAAAATAGACCTACTTGAAACACTTAAAGCACTGAATAAGAAATTATATTGTATAAAATACATAAATGTAAAAATAAACTGAATAGTCTTCACTGTATAAATTCAATATACATTCATCCTTATTTATTTTACAAAAGTGATTTGGTCAAGGACAGCGAGTGTTTTTCTTTCTAATGTTTGATTAACATCATTAACATAAATTTTAACAGCAGCTAAATTAGGCTGCTTTAGAGGAATAGCTCACCCACAAATTAAAGATTTGTTGTTGTTCTAAACCTTGTACGAGTTTCCTTCTGCTGTTGAATGTAAAAGTATATATTTGGAACAATACTGGTAACCCAACAGTTGCTGGGCCCCCATGACTTCCATAGTATGAAAAACAAAATACACTATTGGAGTCAATGGGGACCAGAAACTAGGTTTAGAACAACTTGAGGCTGAGTAAATGATGACAGTATTTTCATTTTTGGGTGAACTATCCCTTTAAAATCTCATCATATTAGGATCTCACATAGCCTACTACTACACTTGCTTTATATTTAACTATTAACATTAATTTACGACACAAATGACTGTGTTGACGAGGAGACATTTTGACACATAACATTTGAACGTTTAAGCGCAAGACGCGAAAAATAACTCAAGTTTAGACTGGCGCTGTAGCCTACTAGCAGGTGCACGCCACGCGGATCAGGCCGTAACCGTCTTAATCCGTGCATTTGCCAAAATTCATTCTGCCCTTCTTAAAGTCCCTGAACAAGTTAAATTTGTTTTTAAACCATGATGCTTAAAATGCGTTTAAATGAAAAGCTTAATGCCACGCAAAACGATTGATATATTTCTACCGGTTTATCTCTCAACCCATAAGCGAATATACTTTGTTCAAACACAAAAAGCAA
>NW_015555781.1:955089-968542 GCF_001515605.1 Sinocyclocheilus anshuiensis | reverse complement strand
ACTTGTTAATCAAACTAACCTAAAATCTGTGGGGACGATGACGCTGTGATTTTATCTGCTCCATGTGCCCGGTCCACTTGCTGTTTCACAATTTCCACTCCATCATCAGCTTTAGTAAAATAACCTGATAGCTGGGGATTTTACTGACTAACTCATGTTTTCCCCTCTCTCTTCATTTTTTTTTAGAATAGCCCCTCTCTCGCTTTCTTTAGTTTACATTTTTACTTATCGAAGATTGTTCTTTGCATGACCATTTCCAGATTATGCCAGAACGAAGTGAAGAGAGGTGAATGCGGACATTGCAGCGATCACCTGATTGATATGTGGTGCACGGGTCGTTCAAAAGTATAAATATCGAATAAATGCATTTGATTGGTAAACCAAATTCAAACGTGACGTTTTAATCTCTAAAGGTAATGCATGGAATATATGGAAAAGCTCCACTAAATAATAGCATTAATAAGTGAGGGGCAGGGCTTTGGCAATCGGCACTACCGATGACCAGTCAATCTAATCCACAGGCTCCCTCCTTGTCCGGGCCCCGGGGCTTCAGCCCCGCCTAGCCCAGTGGTTAATGCGGCCCTGAGCACAGCGTCTGCCTGCAGCTTAGCTTCAGTAATTACACACACACATCACATCCCAGCTCAGACAGGACAGAGAGTGAAAGAGAGGACTCCCTGTGGGCCATGTCCAAACGTGAGGGGGAAAATCCATAGAAGCCAACAGTACATACCTGTGTGAGAGCAGCTCTACAGCCATTAGCAGGTGTTGTGACTTGTTCAGTCTGCTTGTCGTCTGGAAACCACAATAAAACACACTTCCCCTCTGTTTGCGTCCGTTTAGGGGCAACTCCACTCACCCACAGACTACTGTGCTTAAATCAAGCGGATGTGTTTATGAGATGTGTGGATTGATGCTAGTCCCTTGTATTTGGACATGGGGAGAAAAAGATGAGGGGCAAAAAGATGTAAGGAGAAAAAGAGCCAGGATAAAGGGGAGATGAAAAGAATTGTGTGGTGCAGTATGACTACTAAACAAACAAATGCCCACAAACAAGCTATTAATAGAGTACAGGTTATTTGGTCAACTACAGTTAGATGAACCCATTATACAGTAGTTCTTGATGCCGGGAACAGTTTGTGTATGTCTATGCTGGTAATTAAGTCATAAATCATAAGTTGCTTTGATATAGAATATTTTAAGTGCTCAAGACCAATGTAAGGTTTGTGCCACAGCTACCCTAAACTAACTGTATTGGTGATTACCAAAATAATTTTTCATGTTTCTTTAGTGGTTAATCCACAAGTATGTGTAAGCTTTTTAGTCAAGGTAGTATTTCTAATGCTAAAATATAATTATTGTTGTTATCTGTGAATTTTTAAATTTACTATTTTACAAGAAAGGCGGAAAAAATAGTAAAGCACTTTATTATTATTATTATTTTTTTTTTCAGATGCCCAATTACAGTCAATAACAACATAGACTGTGGAAAAATACATAAAAACAATGCCAGCAAGAATGCAAGCTGTTATCAAGGCCAAAGTAGGCCATACAAAATATTAAGTTTTTTGGTTATTATGTGTGAATAAAGACAATTTAGTTGTTTCAGTTTGTTATTTGCCTAATAAATGACAATAAAATATTTAGTTTTAAGTTTTTCACAGATTCCTAAATTATTTGTGTTTTCTCTTTATTATGACAGGTGCCTATATATTTATTAGCTGTAATTGGGCATCTGAATAAAAAATAATAAAGTGCTTTACTATTTTTTCTGCTCTTCTTGTAAAACAGTAAATTTGAAAATGTACAGAAACAACAATAATTATATTTTAGCATTACAAATACTACTGTAACCACCAATACTGTTAGTTTAGAGCAGCTGTGGCACAAACCTTACATTGGGTGGTATACGCATAAATACACACACACACACACACTCACACACACTGTATACACACAATATATCATGCCTGCAAAATGTGCTCAAGCACACATTAACACGTAAATACTCAGCTTCTCTTATTCTCACACTAAGAAACTCATCAATACTATTTGTGGACGGGTTAATTAAAATGCCACAGAGGCCAAGACACTGAAACAGTCCCCCTAATCCTCACTGAAAGCCATTTTATTTTAGCCACTGACATCTTGCAATAAGAGGACCAATAAGGGCTGCAATAAAGGGCAGAAGTAATGAGAAAGATGAATTGGCTGATTAAGTCAAAAGTTCCTTATAAAGCCCTTTAATAATGTGTTTTAGAGTCTTGTTTTTCATTTTACTTCAATCTTTGTCTTGGCAAGGCCCATTCATTAAATTCACATAACGTTGTGATTACCCCAGGGTTTTTACTAGAAGTTGTCCTAGATGAAGCAAAAGCAACAAAGTCCTTGCTAGAAATAATAAGATCTCTGGCATAGCTAAAAAAAAAAAGTGCAAGGTTTCTAGACAATTTCGTTAATTGTTGAGTTTTGTGTGCTCCACCACTCCTAAAAAGTGTAAGAGAGAGATGTCATATATATGTGGCGATGCTCATTACTTTATTTTTAGAATGGACAAGAATCCTTACGGCCTCATTTGTTGTAGGCGAACCTGTTTTCCCATTACGAGTTGACACTCGTGAGCCTGCTGATGTAGGTTTCATATTCCAGCGATTCATCAAATCAAACAAATAATCTGCACTACACACCATCTTGACTTAAAAGGGCATCTGAATTCGATTGATTTTACTATAGTTGGAAGTTCTTCAAGTAGATTCCCTAAGAAGTCCTCAGAATGTACAAGATGTCTTTTGTTAGAGCCAAGAAATTCCTCCTGGTCCTCCATTAATTGGCTCGAAGGGGAAAGGAGCAGCGAAAAACAACAGTCAGAAAGGTTGACGAGGACAGAAAGTTGGACAGAGCTTATTTAACTGGGAAAACCGCACATTCCTCCATGCACACGAGAGACCTTTCTATTCCTCTGCATCACTAGCGGGACTTGCTAATCCCAGCATGGTTCAGAGAATTGTAGAACTTCCTGTAGCATTAATTACCTACACAATTCAGTTTTAGATGTGCCCCAGCAGGAAACAGCAAGCTACCGAGATGGTTTGATTTGGTGATTTTAGTGTAAATTAGTCATTAGACATGAGTGCCACTAGCAAGAGTGGCGAGTAAATAGGAGCTACTCTGAGACTGTGTGTGTGTCTACCGATGGGAGTCCATTATGGCACTGACTGGATTAAGGATGAATGTTGAATGCTCTGAGTCACTCTAGAGACAAGCCACAGAACCGCGGAGGAGCTGAAGGTGAGTGTTCAGATTCACTTAGAATACTTGAAGAGAAGCAGTCATCATATATTATCATACATTATTGTATTCCACTGGCCCTCTGCTGTGCAAATTAAATTGTGCATATACTGGGCTTATAAAACACATTCGCCACTTCACACATTTTGTGTTACTCTGTAATGCATAAAAAAAAATTATAAAATTAAAAAATAAAAAAATGACAGAAAGGAAATAAATGCATACTTCACGCATTTAATAAAATTCATGCCCTTGCTTTTACGCATGTAGATTACAAAAAAGAACTAAATGCATACTTGCATTTAATAAAATTAACGGCTTTGCTTTTACACATGTAAATTACCCAAGAAGTTTTCTCTATACACTTTAACATGACCTGCAAAAAGGAGTTTCACGTGCAGTGAAAATACACCTGTGTGTTGCAGAATACTCTCCAATGTAGTACATTTCCAGGAAACAGGTACATCATAAAGACCGAAGACACACTTCACAAACCTGCCCTCATATAGTGAGAAGAAATCCTTTGTTGAAAAAAAATGTCTCTTGAACCTTTAACACTACAGGTTGTGTTTGGTAATAACCTAACAGGCACAACTTTTTGTGGATGCTTCTCAGTTCACGAAGACAGGGGAAATTAATGGAGCTGCAGAAAAAAAAAATAATAATAGAGAGGAAAACGTGCTGCAGTCTGCTGAAGTACTGAGACTTGGAAGATGATTAATCTTCCAACAGGACAATGACCCAAAAATATACCAAAAAATATAATAGTCACACTGGAGTGGAGAGAAAAGTTCATGCTCTAAAGTGGCTCAAATTAAGTCACTCCAGATTAATTATATGCATCTGAAAAATGACTTGTTATTAATCAACAGTCCCCATCAAACTTGGAGCATCAGCAGTTTTGTTAAGGTTAACAGTCATGATCTGTATTACCCATCTCGACCGAAGAAAGTAACAGCTGGAGTGAGGGAGAGGAATACTAATGTATCCAATTATTATCTATTTTTATTTGTAGATCAGTAAAATGTATGGATTTTTTCCTTTGACATCATAGAGCAGTCTGTATCGATGTGGAAAAAATCCAAGAGATTTTATAGTGCATATATGGGCACCAGAGAGAGATATAGATATAATTTTTCACTTTTTTTTCAGGCTCCACTGCATAAATATAACCATTTCCCATTTTAAAATCAATTCACAAGCCAATGCATATTCACAAGCGCACCTTATGGGAGAAGATGGCGGTGGGAGATGGTATGCAGTGAAGTTATTTGTCGCTACTGGATGCCATTTTAATCATGACTTCTTTGGAAATGGCTCCAGTTTCTGCCATTGTGCATGTCATCTATGACCATTACCCTTCAGTACTTGCATCAAGAAAATAAAAAATGAACAGAGTATGTACATAGAGTATGTTATTTAAGGCCTCTGTTTTCATGCTATTGGACAATAAACATCTCATTGATGTATAAAGTCATTAATGTGACAATTTGCAATGAAATTCTGTTTAGATCACACCTTAACGGATCATGTATGAGATGAAAAGCAGGTATTCGGCATTGCGTTCAGGTGTCCTTCTAGTCATTTGCATTTCTGCCACATACTGCGTAAGCCTGCTTCTCATTATTCCATGGTAATGTTCCCATTATATCCTGCAGCTTTGCAATGAGCCCTTTAAACCAGGAGAGAAAAATAGCTCTGAGGAGGCAAGTAAACCGAATACAAACTTACACCAGGCTGGCATGCCATGACACAAGCATACATAGCTGGATGTCTATTTGAATACATAACACTCTGGAAGCAACCCAACAATGAATTACAATAATCTGAAACACGGACACAATTAACTAATAAACTCACTAGAGAATGTGCAGTTTGCTGTCAGATTTGGGAGGCCATCCATTTTCTTTGTGGGTGGATCAGACCCATTCCCTATCGGACAATTGCTTTTCACTTCCACAACCTTCTGAAGCGAGCAGTATACTGTCTGTGGCTTTGAAATTAACTATAGCATATTGTTTTTTGACAGTGAATCTGATACAAGACTGAAATTAATTGGGATAATGAAGCAACAACACCCTAAAACTCAAATCAAATATTGTAATCACTGATATAATGAGTAGGATTTTTTTTAACAAAACCATCCAGAGTTGGCTGTGTGAAATTCAAAGCAATTTAACTTGAAGTGAGGTGCTTATTTTACTTAGTATTATTGAGGCTACAGCAATAATATAATGAGGCACTATACACTTATTATATGTGTATAAACTACATATAAAATATACGTTTATAAAGCGCAACAGTCAGGTTCAGTAAGTAAAAAAAAAATCCTTTCAAATTCTCCACAGGGAAGAAAATGAAACAATAACGAATAAATCATTCAAGACAGACCTCTTGTGAGCTCAGAGGTTGTTAATAAATTGTATGAACTTTTGATAAACCAATCTATCCGCATTAATTCAACTTAGTTTAAAAATAATAATATTTAACAGCAGAAATCCTGGTGATAAACTATCATTACCCATGATATAGAAAATACAGAAAATTCCACCAGAGAGTCGCAGGGAGCAAAGCACACCAAAAGAGATCTTTAAGCTACACCCACTTCTATGAAGCACCACAAATGACATAATCGAGTGGGTAAATATATATTGTTTCTACAGATACAACCAAAATATGTACTTCTGGAACCAACACCGCTGAAAAAAGTGGGCAGGCACTAATACACTTTATTTAGTTATCCAACATAATTCTGATAACCCCTCCCCCTCCACTACGTAAAGAAAACTGTGACAGTTAAGCAGATACATTTTTTTTTTTTTGGGTTTATTAAGTGCATCATTTGTTTTTTTTTCTGGAATTTTCAGCAAGTATGAACACACTACTCACACTATTTATTTGCTAATTGGAACACATCTCTAGATATGATGGTTGTATTTGACTTCATATACATGTGATGTTGTGCATCGCACCTTGAAATATGAGCGTTGGACCACCATGCTCTGAACTGAAGCCAGAATACAGGGGACATCACCTCTTTGAGCTCTCAGGGATGTGTCTGAAGTAAATGAGACCAAAAATACTGTGGCACTTCTGAGGTGCAAAAGATGTTTCAGTTCCAACAAAAATGAGTTTAGAGATTGACAAGACTGGGACCTTTCATCATTTATAGTCTGTGTTGAGGAGTTCTTTGAGCAACTACACATGAAGTCTGCAGACGCACTGCTCTGAATCAAAATACACCATTTCCCGGCGAGGTGTATGGTAAAGTTAATTTATCATCGTGCAGCAGCCTTGCAGTCTATTTCGGGGTAGTCGATGGACTAATTGCTCACATTCTTTCTGTCCAGATCAATAATATCAACAGATCGTTATTGTTTAATTTCATATGTTGCAATTACAGATAAGACATAGCATGATGAATCTATGAGGGCAAGGGAGTCATTTGTAAATGCACACTGAACATGTTGTGTTGACAAATGTCTAACAGAGTTTTAGCATGTATAAATCATTCATTAAAAACTAAGGGCTAAGATGAATGTGTGGTTGAAATGATAACACATTTTTAAGGTGTCATATTGAAGGAGATATAATTCATTCAAGTGCTGTTTTAGTCGCATTACTACTGCCAGCATTGTTCACCTCCACCCACGGTATGATTTATGTGTGGATGGTTCATGGTTAACTCTTAATAGACTTTCTCTGAGGCGAGTTCCTGTTGCTGACTGGTCATTAATGGTCTGACATCCTCCCAGAAGAAAATCTGAGCAGTTGAAATATTCATGATCTGTATTACAGTGGTGGCAGAATTAAGCCATTAGCTCTTGCCAGGCCAGGGGGTGTACTGAAATTAGAAATACATCTGTTCATTGTTCAGAGGTTATGTGACTTTGTTTATTGCAGCAAATGAAGATGTGACTGAAGTTTTGACAATTATGGTAAAATACATAAACACTTTTGATTAACTTCCCCCTGGCAGTGACACAGAGCATGACATTGTGTCCTAACCAGATGTGACACACGAAAAAAAAGGTATCTTCATGTTAATCAGAGTTTTTTGGTCCTAACCAGCCATGATAAATACGCCACCAGTGACGGGATTCTATTTTATTTTGAATGGTTTCTATTTCTGCGACATCACGGCTGACAGCTCAATGGTTTATTTCAGGTACTTGTGTGTTTTGTTCAATATTAAAATTGTTTAATTTCAAATACACATGTTGCATGAATTAAATAGATATAATGAAAACAATAATGGATAATTTACCTCAGATCTTGAAAATAACTT
Source organism: Sinocyclocheilus anshuiensis (assembly GCF_001515605.1). Taxonomy (NCBI): domain Eukaryota; kingdom Metazoa; phylum Chordata; class Actinopteri; order Cypriniformes; family Cyprinidae; genus Sinocyclocheilus; species Sinocyclocheilus anshuiensis. Next base: position 960,966 of record NW_015555781.1, on the reverse strand, counting down.
AAAAGGCTTGAAATTAAAGCACAAATAGAGAGACAGGAAACTACTGGGGGGGAAAAAGAGGTACATACTGGATTCAAACTTGCGTCCCAATGAGCCATGCGTTATACATCAGGAGGCACATGCATTTCTAGTCTCAGCCTCAGACACCAGGCCCAGACCGTCTGATGCAATGACACATCTGATTGGCTGGGTGCTATGCAACTTCTTGGAATCCGGGGTTGAGTTTACCTTGAAAAGAAATTGTGTACAGAGTCAATGCAGTGAATCGTCTGTGGAAGAACTAATCACTGGATATGCCAAAAACGTCCAGCTTAGTAGTGCTAAATTTTTGAAAAATATTTGAGTTTTGATGCAAATGCCTTAGTTTTGAAACACTTGAGCAAGTCAACTAGATGTCTTTCAGCCGAAAGATATCTAGTAGACTTATGTGAAATAGACTTGCTTTATGCTTTAGCGCAGTGTTTGAAAAATTATGAGAAAAATTAAGCACAAAATTAAAACTTCAGTATGTGTTACACAACAGAACAAAGCAATATCGATATGATACACTTTAATTCTGAAGGTAAACATACTATATTATAGGGATGCAACAATACAGTTAGCCCACAGTTCAATATATACCTTTTTTAACCACGGTTTTCAGTTCAGTTCGGTTCTGATGGCTTGGCACATCGGAGTGTTTGTTTTGCAATTTAAAATGCGATTTTTAATCAAAAACAACAACGACAAAAAAACTCCTGTACACTTTATTTAATTCATACTGGAAGCTGGAGGGCGCCCTCATGCAGAAACTCCACATTTGCATCACAGAAGTAATATAACTTATGACGTTCCAGGAAATCCCTAATATGGACAAAGGCATCCAGCTATCAATGTGACTGAACAAAAAGAAGATAAAAACGTTTTGAATGATGTAACATGAAGACAATAAACACTCAGCTGCGACAATATATGGTTTAGCTGTGTTCTTTAAGTCATCTCGGGTATTTTCATAATAATTAAGGCCCAATCCCAATTCTTCCCCTCCGCCTACCCCTTCCCCTTCCCCTCCGCCTACCCCTTCCCCTTGTCCCTTAAAACAGAGTGTCAAGGGGTAGGGGTGAAAATATTCCCCTAGGAATTTGGACACCACTACTCTGCCATCACACGTCATCATATGTCGTCTAGCTCCTACAATACACACACCTATACTGGTGTGCATTAGAGCCTTTAATTACCGTTCTATATTAATACACTGCTTACTGACACACACACACACACACACACTCTCTCTCTCTCTCTCTCTCTCTCTCTCTCTCTCTCTCTCTCTCTCTCTCTCTCTCTCTCTCTCTCTCACACGCAACTTTCATCTCTCTCTCTCTCTCTCTCTCTCTCTCTCAAATTGGCAATATTTGAGAAAAGGGTTTTGCGATTTCTAATTATTGGGGGGACTAGCCCCCCTCAATGTCTACGGTGGTTATCGCCCTGATCAGACATGAATATATGTTGTGGCACTATCGTGCAGTCTATAATGATATGACGTTAGTTAGCAAATATTAGCGATTTTTTGCAAACATTTCTTGGAGTAACATGACCGTAAATATGAACTCACGATTGAATGTAACATAAAACTTATTATTACTTTTCGTTAAAATCTTTATTAATGCCAAAAATGCTTACATTTATGTGTCTTTTTGTTCGCTCGGGCAGCCATGTTGCCCCTGAAGCCGGTTTACGCTGAGATAATTCATACCCCCAGTGTTCGAACTATACCATGGTCTTTGGGGGAGCCCATTTGTTTTTTGTTTTTTATATATAACGGGGGGGGGTGTTCGTGCATTTGCGCGTGCCTCAAAAGAGGGCTTACAATGACTTACCCTTGTAATTTAGCTGTTATGCATCTTTTTATGCACTACTTGCTTTATGCAAGCACTATATAGGATAAATCACTATACAGGATTTACCCTATTATACTTTATCGACACGAATTGATAGGTGAAACAACAAACAGCCACCCACAAATAGTCTAAAGTTACTCGTCGTCAGACGAATTGATAGGAACAACAAACAGCAGCCACCCACAAACAGTCAAACAAAGCATCAGGCTGTCTTTGAGTTCACACGAACAACGGTTAAAGTTACTTGTCTCTAGGCTACAGAAGAATGCCATAATTCCTCCGTTCAGTTAGACCCAAGACATCGAGAGTCACACAGACCTATAACAACCCAGCCACAACACATAATTGCGAATAACATGCCTTACCTTAACACAGAATCGACCACAGAGTCCAACGTTTATATTTTTTCTACGAATCTTTGAGTTAACATGTACTAAACATGAGTGGAATTTGCACCGCAGCGCCCCCACACCTTGATGCTCATGACAAGAATAGCATGTATAGTTATCTTTATTGAAGTGAATTAGGTTTAAATCGCCGTCAGGCTTGAATGAATGTTATTTTTGCAATTTTACGCATAATAATTCACGATGATCACATTACACAAAACTGAAATTGCACGTCAAAATAACACATTGTCAATATTTTTTGAGACCCCCCAAAATTTCACAAATCACGTTTTCAGGGGAGCCCATGTCTTATTAAGGGGAGCCGAGCTCCCCCTAGCTCCCCCGTAGTTCGCACCCTGCATACCCCTTCGTTTGAAGTGTGGTCCTGAAAAATCTTCGTTTGAAGGGCTGTCTGGCCCTTCCCCTACCCCTACCCCTCCAACCAAAAGAGAATTGAGACACCCCTACCCCTTCACGTGGGTAGGGGAAAGGGGAAGGGCTAAGGGGTAGAATTGGGATTGGGCCTAAGTATATTTGTAATCCACTGCTAATTGACACATTCAAAGTCTGCACACATTTCTGCTCATTTATTTGGTTTCTCGTTTATACTATTTCAGAGAAAACCTGCATCTAAACAGCACATAAAAACAAATCCCACTGTGATTGTCTGCTGTCTTCCTGTCTAAGTGGGCAGCTCTTGGCCAGAAAAAGCTGCAAACTCAGTTTATGCCATTTTAAAAAGGCTGGCTATATGCAAGACTAATGAACTACCCACTTCTAAATGTTTCCAGCAACACTTTTCAACAATGTTTGTTCTTAACATGTTGGAAATCATGCAAATGCTCTGTTGACAAGATTTATGTAATTAAAAAAAAATGAAAATTAAAATGTGCCATAAGAGACAAACTGATATGACCAAAAACCTCTGATCAAAATCCCTTTGAAGCGAATTATGATACTCTGTACAAACAATATGACTGATTAATGTTACTATAATACAATCACTAGTTTAGATCAACTTGATTAAAAATAATAGTAAAATGAAGTAGGGAAAAAAAAGTGCCATAAAAAGACAAAAAATAGCCAGTAAATAGACAAAAAAAGCTAATAAATAAAAACATAAGAAGACCATTTACCCATGAATGCCAAAAGATTCATATAACAGTTTGACATTTTTGACAAGTGTCTTGGCACTTTATACAACTCCTAGCATACTGTATGAAGATGCAAATGAAACACTAAATCAAGTGTGAAACTGCATGATAAAATACATAAAACAGCTCCTGACTAAACTCTAAAGCAAACTATGAAGCCATTGTTGTTAGTCTCATCCCTGCAAAGACCTAGGAACAGGATATTGTTAACTGGGATGGGCTCATTAAGAGTGTCAGCAATGACAAGCATTTGAACTCGGACAGGAAATGAGGCTCGCTGTCTAAATCGCTGTGAGCATATGTCCCTGCAGCTTTGTCATGGTGATTGATGCTTTTCATTTCAAATACCAATCAGATCAGAACTTGCACCAACATGGTTGTGCAATCCTCTGTCCTGACATACAGCACTTTAATTAGCACAATGAGGTTTAGATTAATTAGACAGAAATGGAAGCATAACTGCCCAGTTAGTAATCGCATACGTAGGTTTAAGCAAGGCTTCAGCTAATACAATACTGCATATACTCTGAGCATACACACATTATCTAAATATGCCCAGGTTAAGTTTAATACCCGTGGATTGAGTCATTAGATTTCAATAGCGGGTTCTGTAGAGGAAGTGGACAGCATGCTGAAAACAAATCTCAGTACACCGTCACACATAGATGGACTAAAATTTACCCTGCAAATTTGTACTACCCAGGGAAGTACAAGTAGCTTCACACATTTAATCCTGGGATTTTATATGTATAGAATTGTTAGACAGGTCGTATGTGCTTATGTGCATGAAAGTGTCAAGCACAGGGTAGAAGAAAACAGACTTTATTCCCAGTCCTGCTCATACAGCATCAGGAGGGCGTTTAGTATTGACTGAACGTCCAAAACTGACCTTTTCATCAGATGTTGGTAGACGTTTCTACGGATCAAAATCATGGACTTACAAGTTCCAAATTGAAGTGAAGGTTCAGGAATACAAGATTAAAAGAATACGCCATAAAACAGCAATCAAAGCACAAAGTTGACTATACTCTAGCTGCGCTGCATTCCCCAGTCTGTCTGAACGTTTAGAAAAATCCTCATGAGGTTTCATCAGAACAATGTATAATGATAACTGTTTTATATATAAAATGGAGCTGCAAAGTCAGTCAAAGTCATATTCCTATTTCTAATGTTTCACAGATAGCCCAAACAAGCAATTGCAAGTCAAAAGAGAGAGACAAAGATAGATGTAGTTAGACTTGTGCCGGTATTCGGTAATGCGATTAATCGCAACATGAAAATTTGATACCGGCATATCCCTAGATGTAGTAGAATCAAAATAGAATCTAGACAATATCTAGAGAATCTAGAGAAGTTGTTATAGACCTAATTTATACAGTTTCTCTTCACAGTTGCTTAAAATATCAGCTGCAGTAGCTGTCTGCGATTCTTTTACTTTCCCCAGTCATTAAAATACTTTAACGTTTGTTGTATTAAGTACTATCAGAGAGCGTGTAAGAAAGAGATGTGCTAAATACATCTAGCCGCCCATTAATAGGTGACAATATTTATCATATAGGGCTGCCTTACAAGTCAATATGGACAGACTGACTGCATCTGAAACAAATATTATATTAACATAAATATGAAATATTAACATATGCACAGTTTTAGACACATATTAAAAAAACTTCAGGAATCATTTGTTGAAATATTTATAATACAAATATAATATAGTTGCATTCTACTTTCATATAGATATTTTTGGGTGAATAACTCCACATGTCCTAAAACTAACAACTTCTCAACAATATAAAATGTAATAGGCAATAGGTATGCAGTAAATGTACAGGTGACAATATTAATTTACAATATATTATTTTTTACAATATTATTATTTTATTTGGTATTTTTAAAACCGTTATAATGTTAAAACTTGTTTAATAAATGTGATTGCATTGAACATATTGATTTAATCTCAGTTTAAACACAGTAAATTCAACATATTACATTAATGAAATATTCAATAAACCTTAAAGGAGACATATTATGCCCCTTTTTACAATATGTAATATAAGTCTCTGGTGTCCCCAGAATGTGTCTGTGAAGTTTCAGCTAAAAATACTCCACAGATCATTTATTATAACATTTTGAAAATGCCTATTTTGAGTGGAAGCAGAAACACGCTGTTTTTCGGGCCTGTTTCTTTAAATGCCCCGCCCCCTTTTCCAGAATAGAGCTGCGCCATTACAGCTCGGACCTGCTAAAAACATCTGTTTTGGTTCTGATTAGCATGTTTATCGCACTGAAATAATGCGTTTAAACCATATGAGTGTAAACTTCTGATATACAGTTTTCTGAGTGCACACATCCGAAGCACAAAGACAGAAAGCGGCTATCACAGCATGTGAGTACTAAACTAAGTTCTCATTCACACACAAGTTTACGTTAAAAACACACGAGTTACAAAAACAGTCG
>NW_015555781.1:944245-953453 GCF_001515605.1 Sinocyclocheilus anshuiensis | reverse complement strand
GATATACGGTTTTCTGAGAGCACACATCCGAAGCACACGGACAGAAAGTGGCTGTCACAGCATGTGAGTACTAAACTAAGTTCTCATTCACACACAAGTTTACTTAAAAACACACGAGTTACAAAAACAGTCGGTTATGTCTGTGAAGATAAACAGCAGGGAAATAAATCGCATGTGTATATTAGATCTGTGTGGCATCAGCAATATACAGTAAATAAATCAATAAATGCACTGCTCTCTTGTCTCCTCTGAGGCTGGGACTCTAAATATGTGCTCATCTGTGCAGCCAAAGACAGAACAGTTAGCATGTTTTGCTCAAACTTTCGCCATGGCGTTGTCGCTTGCAAAAAAATATAATGACGGCGCCGTGGGTGGAAATTTACAGATTAAGGGGTGGTAATATTATAATGAGATCCCTTTGCAACGTCACCAAGGGAGCGAAATCTGACGCGCTCGTTTTTTCAGACGCTTGCAGAAAAAGGCTTAACAAAACAAAGTTACTGGGTTAATCTTTTTCACGTTTCCTTGGTTGGTAGATGCACCGGGGACCTGATTATAGCACTTAAAACCTGGAAAAGTCAGATTTTCATGATATGTCACCTTTAAAGGATTCACAAACATTTATACATCTTCAACGGTGTTAACAAGTAAAATGCTTATGTTTTAGATGCTGTCAATACGTTAATGTATATTTTAGTGTCTGTGAAAACATATGAAACTCTATGGGCCAGACTTACAGATTAACAGGGCAAATTAGCATGAGAGCGCAATCCCATAAAAGCGCAGATGGGAGTGGAAAGTTCTGCAGGTGATCTACTGACAAAGCGCAAATTAAAGAACTCGGACACAACCAGAAAATTTCCATATTGAAAACACACTTTTTGGGGTGTTAAATAATGGCGCAGTAAATTGTCTGCAAACATTGACATTACATTTACATTTATTCATTTTGCAGACGCTTTTATCCAAAGTGACTTACAATTGACAAATACAACAAGTGATTCATCATAAAGAGACAAATAAACACAGGAAGTGCTCGTAATACAAAGTTTCAGACATCATCCAGATTAGTACAAGAACGGAGGGATTAAGGAAAGTGAAAGCAGAGGGTTTTTGTTTTTTGTTTTTTATTAGGATGCAGTCAAATGTTGATGGAAGAGATGAGTTTTCAGAGGCATCACTCACCAACCTCAGGCTTCTGGAGGGGATGTAGATTCGTAAGAGTGAGAGGAAGAGGAGGGTATGGAGCCTATGGCTGTTCTGTATGCAAGCATCAATGACTTGAACTTGATGTGAGCTGCAACCAGTAGCCAGTGCAAGGAGATAACGATGTTTGATTGCACATGATGGAAGTCCAGACATGAGAGCATTGCAATAGTCAAGCCTAGAAATGACAAGGGCCTGGACAAGTTGTGTAGCATGCTCCATTAGGAAGCACCTGATCTTTTTGATGTTGTGCATTGCAAACCTGCATGAACTTGCTGTCTTTGCAATGTGGTCCTTGAAGGTCAGCTAGTCATCAAAGATTACTCTGCGATTTCTGACCTTGATGGGGTAATTGTTGATGAATCTAGAGTCGGAGTGGCAGGGAAGACGAAAAGCTCAGTCTTTGCCAGGCTGAGCTGCAGGTGATGTTCTTTCATCCATGCCGAGATGTCCGCCAGGCAGCCTGATATCTGCGCAGCTGCCATTGGATCCTTTGGTTGAAATTAAAGATAGAGCATGTATGATGTGTATCATAAGCATAGCAATGGTAGAAGAAACCATGTGCTTGTATGATGAGTCCCAGTGATGCACTGTATATGAAAAAGAGGAGGGGACCAAGAACTGATCCCTGATGAACCCCTGTGACCAGTTGATGTGCTTTGGATACCTCCCTTCCCCAGGCATCCCTGAAAGACCTACCTGTGAGATAAGATTAAAACCAGAGAAATGGAGTTCCTGTGATGCCCAGTGATGAGAGGGTGGATAGAAGAATCTGATTATTCACAGTGTCAAATGCAGCAGATAGATCCAGCAGATTGAGAACTGATGATTTGGAATCAGCTTCTTTTTTTTTTTATTCTGTGAAACCTCTCATTTTTCTGAGGTGCAAACCTTAGTAAATCACATTGCATAATTCATTTAAATACTCCTCTCTAAATTTTGCATCTATAAGGGAAACTCCAACAAATGCAATTTTTCACTGTGTGTCTTTAGTAAATCCTGACAGTAGATTTTTTGATGCCAAAAGAGGGTCTGCAAGTGTGCAGTCTATTAGTAAATCTGCTCCTATCTGTGCTAAAACCACACTTTACGTACAAATACAAATGTGATCACAGATGCGCCTCATTTGTACATTATCTCTCACCCGAACACTTTCTGAATATTGTGCCAGTGTGAAATCAGATGCAATATGAATTTATTTACAAACGTTGTCCGAACCACATCATCTAGTCTAAATAGGCTGAAATACTCAAATCGTCCCTGAGCAGAATGAGATTAGATGGTTTCTAAAAGGTCTTCTGCATCCTGTGTCCCTTTACTGCAAATGTGCACTGTCATCTATTAGACAAACATATTTCAATGTGTGGAACACAAAGGTGCGGCACAGAAGAAAGTCATCTCAGCGTGCAGGTTGGCCAGAAGCCTTTTTTAATCAGAATCAATGACCTCAGTAGGAACGGCACATTGGTTTGCACTTAGCACTTTTGTCTGAAGTTGTGTTTTTTTGCATTTATCGTCCAGGTCACAATGTGGCCCGAGAATAGAGATGCCTGGGCTGACAAAAGGTTTGCAGGAGACTTTTAATTTGAGAGGATAACTTCAGGTTGGTGGTATTAATATGACACTAGCTGATGCAATTCACAGAGCTTGTTCTCCAGAGCTCTCACGACCTTGTCAGCAGATCCCAGACATATCATAAGAGCTGCCTGGCTCTCTGAAAACTTTTCTTCAGCAGAAAAGACAACAGGAGTACATTGTGCTCTGGCAGACAATTAACAGCACTGTAACTTTCAGATGTAATATCAGACCTTTGCCTGATGTCATTTCTCATTTCTCTGAGGTGGTGGATCTGTTGGCAGTAAGTAGTGCCTAAGCCCCCTGATGAATTAGAATGTCAATCTGCATTAAAATTGAAAGCCAGTGATACCAGACATCAGGATATGCTCCATTATGTAGACCTGTGTCTACAGATACAGTGATCTAATAAATGCAGGGCTTGGAAAAATACAGGGCTGAAGTAAATGTTACAATGGAACATTCCCCTAGGATTGTTCGGTTTCAAACTGGCAGTAATTGTTTATGTCTTACTTGTTTATGATAGAAATTCAATTAGGAATTCATTCTCTTTAATTCTGCAAGAGACTGACTTCAAAGTTAATTCAATAGGAAAAGATAAAAATGTTTCCTTTGCTGCACCATGATAAGCGTATTAATTATGTAATTGCAGAGGAATTATGACAGTGATTAAAATGTTTACATTTTTCGCATGCTTGCTGTTGCTATTAAGATCATTCCTATTACAGGGTACTTTTGGGACTCTATGTACACATTTTGCTTTCAGATTGGCTTTTTATTCTTATGCTAAGTAGTGTAAAAAAAAAAACAATGGGCAAAGGTTGGTTATTGGCCGGTTAGCATGCGTTTTCCGTACAATGATGTAGCTCGCTGCTTAGTGCAATGCATCGTTGGAGAAATTAACCAGCTAGTCCAGCTGTTTTCTAAAAGCATAGCAACCGTCATTCAAATCATGTTAGTTCAACAATATAGAACTGTTGTCAATGATGTTACACTGGTGTTAGTAATAACTTAGTTTAGGATAAAATTAAAAATTAATTAGTTCAAGATCAAATTCCTGTAAATAATGAACATGGCATCACAGGACTGCCTAACTGTTTTTGCTCTCTGTTGTTTTGCCTAATGAATGTCATATTCTGAGTCACGAGCCATACTCACATGTACATTCTTCAGAAATGGTGCTTATATTCGCTTGACAAACTGAAAGGCGTAGAATTACATTTTAGTTTTTATGCAAATGCTGGGTTGTTTCAACCCAATTTTGGGCCAAATATGGACTAACCCAACTTTTGGGTTAAAAATTCAATGTAAAAATTTAACCCAACGGTTGGGTTAGTCCATATTTGACCCAAAGTTGGGTTGAAACAACCCAGCATTGTTTAGAGTGTAGCTTGCTTATTTGCTCAAGAGCATTATCTATTTAAGTCCAAGTCAGATTAACTAGAAACTATGCTTATAAACCACAGGTCGAAAGCTAATTCCAGCCACATAAGTTTGTAATGTTGTTTGCAAATGTTCGCTGGAACTACAGTAGGGTGACTCTTTTTCCTAGACATGTCTTGGCCCGGATTTTAAATAGCTTAAAATGTCTGGGTTTGGCTTTCTTTTGGTCAATTATGTACAATGCCGGCACGCTATTGGTAAAACTACTTTTTAGTCATTACGTTCAACAAGTATGAAAGGCAGTTTAGAAATCCCAGCCAGGACATGTCCAGGAAAATGAGGACGTGCGGTCACCCTAGTGTAGTGGGTGAAATAACTGTTGAATCATTTTGGTAACAACAGAACTTGCCATAGTTAGCTAACAAGGATTTTGGGAAACAAACCCTTGGTTTTAACTACACCATCTGATTTTGAAGTATATTCAAATAAATGTTTTGCATATTTATAGGTGATATTTCATTATATCGTTGCAGATTTATTATAGTAATTCTGGAGAACTCTTAAAAGTGCCACTTTTCTTGTCACAGCTCAGCATCATCATGACATAATTTTTCCTGTGAATAATTAGTCACATCGCATTGTGGCTCAGGTGATTGGCTCAGAAACAGTTCAGGTATCCAGAACTGAGCAGCCATGATAGAAGATTTTAAATCACGTACTTCTGGCTAGTTCTGTGCCAGCTGACTAACTACCATTGAGATTAATGAAAATACTAACGGTCAGCATTCTTCAGGCATTATTTAGAGCTCCTTAAATAAATAAATTAAGTGAAGCTCTAACAAGCCTCTATTTCTACTGCTTTTCCCAATCTTTTCTTGTTACCATCCAGTTTCCTGTCTACATTAGACACAAAAATCAAAGCTTTCAAAAAATGTTTTACAAAGTGCCAGGAACCTTTTCCACTTATGGCTACTTCTCTGGTTAGTCTTCACTGTGGACCCAACAGTACGCTTCTATGCATCACTTTGCAATTAGCACCTCTCTATTCCAGCTTTCAGCTAACTTAGCCTTCACTCTTCTTGCTGAATGAATTTTCTTCTAAAAGACCAGACTCTTATGTAAGCAACAGAGCACCTGCCAGCCCTGATCTCAAGACAGCAGATGAGAGGCACATCAGTGATGTGATAACAGGCAGACTGGCAAATTCATGCCATCTTTTGATTTTTGAAAATGCAATTAATTAAAGAACCACAAATACAGAGGTAGGCGATGGCGCAAACATAAAATAAATTGGGGTTTGGCCCGAAGAGTTTCTTTTAATAAATATTGAAAGAGGACACACAATTCTAAAGAAACGACTTTTCCATTCAATTTAAAGGGGTCATATGATGCGATTTCAATTTTTCCTTTCTCTTTGGAGTGTTACAAGCTCTTGGTGCATAAAGAAGATCTGTAAAGTTGCAAAGACTAAAGTCTCAAAACCAAAGAGATATTCTTTATAAAAGTTCAGAGTTAACCACGCCTACCTAAAACGGCTCGTTCTAACACACCCCCACATACCTAGATCTGATTTAAACCACATAAACATATTTCATTACACCAAATACACAAAATAATGTTCTTTTTAGCAGCATCATATGACCCCTTTAATAATAATTTCACAAATATTCACGTAATAAAAATCAGTATTCACTGAGGAAAATTGTAGTGCACTTCGTTTGAGTTTAATAAAGCATAAATTCTCCATTAGCGATGCATGAAAAAGTGATAGAGTTTGCAAGGAAAATTAAGTCTGGTGTTACAAAAATAAGAGAATCAGAAAAATATTTTTTTCTGAGTGCATTTTTGATGGATGTCTGGAAAGTAATACAAGTTTGACTATGTAACTGAAGTATGCATTGCATCAGTATGAGGCTGTGATTGGTGCTATGCATTCAAACACACAGTAAAGTTGTTTAGTGGGTGAAGCTCCATTGCACCGCATGCAAGATTAATGGCTGCCTCTGGCCCTGAACCGCTAAGGCTAACAGAGACACCCTGGCCAGCACCGCACCATTTATAAATCAAGCTAAATGGATCAATATTTTCAGGACTATGGAGTATATGTAAAGTATAGAAACTCCTGTTTTAGGAAAGCCCATTATGAATGGGGATGAGTCACAACTTGTGGACCACCGAGGTTATTCTCTGACCCCTGTGTTCCATACAGTAAGACGGTCAATATAATTTCCATCTTTATTACAGTCTTTCGCTAAGATTTAAATTCTTAAGCCCTCACTAATCCTGCCTTATAGCTATAATTCTAGATTTAATGGATGAATGCTGATGTAATCACATAAAAAGTTCCTTTATAGCTCTGGTTTAATACTGTCTCGGAAGAAAAAAATATGAGGGATTTGTAAATATAGTAAATTTCTCATGAATTAGCTAATGTTGATACCTTACAAGTTTACTTGATCAATCATATAGAAAAGTACATTAGCGGGGGAACATTTGTACAAAATATTTAACGACTCATTTATATGTTTGTTTTTTTGGCCTTTATGCCACTTTTATTAATTCAGTGATGGAGAAAGGACAGGGAATGTTGCAGAGAAGGGACGAAATACATTTAGAAAATCCAGGTTTGAGCTCATATCTCAATGTATCAAGCAAGCATGTGCACTATCCACTGGCACTTTCACAGCTCCAACATATTTGTGCAAATTTGAGTGAAAAAAAATATTTGTTAGGATATTTCAACAAATTGGTGGCTAATGTGCATGAATGTATGCAGTTTCATTCATACCTATATGCTTACGTCACTCTGACAGTTAGGATTAGGAGTGGACCTTTATGCATGCTTTGTTTTGTTTTGTAAAAATTTTACATTTTCATATCAATCACGTCATACGAATTCATATGAAATCGCAACCTCATTAAATAGTAATGTTTTCTCATGAGATCATTTATAATTAGAAGCATTTAGTGACATTTTAATGTGTAATGGAAGTAGTAACAGATTTTTTCTTTTTTACGTACAAATCACATCAATTCATATGAAATCATAACATCATTAAACAGTAACATTTTCTCATCAGGTTTAACATTTATAGTCAGGCAAAATTCACAGGTTTAAACATTGCAATTGTCGCATTTAGCGACACTGTAGCGAAATTTTAAGTTGTGATGTAACGGAAGTAGCGGCAGCTCTTTTCTTACGTATTGTGACATTCATCCAAGTGAAACAGATTAATGAGTAAAAAAAAATGAATGAGGGCTTGCAGTCGCGTATAAGAAATAGATGGGGTTTATGCTGATGAAAAGACTGGAGTCCTGCATACTTAATACTTGGAGTTAGAGCATGCTTCAACGGAGAGAAAAAATTCTGCCATTTTTCCAGAAGATCCAGTTATGATATTTTTATTAAAAACTACAAGCTTGAAAGAAAAAAAATACGTTTAAAAATGATAGTATGCATGGATAACAATAACATGCATCTAGAAAATGTGGTGAATTACCATCTGTAATTCCAAATGTGTCTGCGAAGCCGAACACTCAAATTGACTTCAGAGTTGTCTGACTGGCTAAACGGTAACATCCTGCATTCAGATAGCAGTATTCCTGCCTAGGGCTGTCGCAGAAACGAGTGTGATTTCTCAAGACACCTGTTTCAGTGATATCTGTCAGGTAAGAGGGAAGTTTTCTGCGTGCCGTTCCATAAAAATTGCTTACGGCACCGTTAATACGCTCGCTCCTTCAAAGCGGTTGACGGGGCAGCAGCTATCTGCTACAACAACAGAACTGTGACCGAGTGGATATCACCTTATGTAGTTCATCAGTTCAAGTCAGAACAACTCTAAAGTTGGACTCTATGGTTTCGTGAAGAAACTTGTGAAAATAATGACCTATTTCGCATGTCCCAGATTTACCGAAGCCTTTCTCTCTATTGTGCATCTGTAATGCAGGTGATGGTGATTTATGAGCAGGAGTAAAGGATGTGCCTGAGATTTGATAATTTCCCCATACCCTTCAGCATCACACTCACCAGGGAGATAAGAGACTAGAAATATTGCCGGCGAGTGTTAAAACCTCGTGTGTGCTCTGATTATTTTGTCACTTTCTGTAACTGAATTCCTATTTGTCATGCTGGAGTCTACACTAATGTGAGGGGTGACCACGTTCCACAAGCTATCTCGCTTTTTCCTCTCAAGGCTGTGAAAAGAAAATGCCAGGGTTGCTTATATAGTTTCCTCAAATAAATTTTTTTCACTCTCTGAGGAAATGCGAGTGGTGTTTTCCTGTGGAAAACTCACAATGGTTTGCTGCCAGGGTTGCTATGAGGTTGCTAAGGTACTATGGGTGAGTGGTTTTTAGCATGTTACTAAGCGATTGCTATGTTATTGCGAGATGGTTGTTTACTCAAGTCAAAAGTGTGGTTCCTCCTTCATATAGAATTTTGTCCTGGTTTTATTTGCCAAATGTCAGACTGCTTGGAAAAGCAATAGCACACCCCAACAATTTGATGTATGGTTCATGTCTGTAGGGACATGAATAGCGAGTCGCATGCTGAATTTTAATACTTGGGATTGTGCTTTGTACTTTTGCTAAGTATGAGCAATAATAATAGCAATAGTTACCAGTTAATGTGGTAAACATTTAAAAAATGATATCACAACATTATTTTGATGAGTTCTTTTGACATAATGTTGATCATTACATCAACTTAAATTTGTAATTTAAACTGATTTCTTTGTTTATTGATTGTTTTTAAGTAACTTATTTTTTTAAGTAACTTAAGTAACAAAAATTGGGAAGTGGATTTCTAGTTCCTAGCATGCTTTTTATAGGACTGGGTATGGAGAACATTGGCAGAATATTGAAAGGAGAAAGTAGATTTAAATTATTATTATTATTATTATTATTAAATGGAAAGACCTGTTAGTGTTTGCTGTTATGTTTGACATTTAAAAGAGTTTCTGTTATTCAATTTTTTTTTTGATGCAAATTATTACATTCCTCTAACTCAATGTAACTCAAAAGATTAATGCAAAAAAAAAAAAAA
>NW_015555781.1:943774-944196 GCF_001515605.1 Sinocyclocheilus anshuiensis | reverse complement strand
AGGTTTGTTTTAAGGGTTTGATTCCCAGGGAACTAAATTTATAGCTTGAATGCAATGCAAGAAGCTTTGGAAAAAAGCATCTGCCAAATGCTAAAATAAATATTTCCTTCAGGGTAAGAATATTGATTTTAAGTATTTAATTATTGTTGTAATTAAAGCAAAATAATTCAAATAAAATAATAAAATAATTTAAAAATATAAATTTATTGCACTAACAACGGCAAAGTCATGGGATCACTTCCCAGGGAATGCATAAAAAGATGATAATAGCTTGAATGTAATGCAAGTTGCCTTCAATAAACGCATCTGCCAAATGTTTTATTATATGCTTTATGTTTTCAAATATTTTATTTATACATTTTATATTTTCATATATATATATATATATATATATATATGTGTGTGTGTGTGTGTGTGTGTGT
>NW_015555781.1:924439-943405 GCF_001515605.1 Sinocyclocheilus anshuiensis | reverse complement strand
CCAGTTTTTGCGCATATTTACCAAGAGTGCCAATATTAATGTAGGTGGCTTATATGGAAAAGCCGATGTTGTGAACCTTACCTACGTTAGACACTCATTTTGATGAATATTTCTGTTTGTCTTTTCACAGGGGCCTTATGCCACGTACTCTGGACAGCCAGATCACCATGGAGAAAACACCAAGTTACTTTGTGACACGGGAGGCACCACGGCGCATCACAAGCATGTCTCGCGAAACAAAGCTGATCGTAGTAGTGCGGAACCCTGTCACGAGGGCGATCTCCGACTACACACAGACCCTGTCGAAGAAGCCTGACATCCCTTCTTTTGAGGAACTAGCTTTCAAGAACAGGAGTCAAGGCATCGTGGACACCTCCTGGAATGCCATCCGCATAGGCATGTATATCCTACACTTGGAGAACTGGCTGCAATACTTCCGTCTATCGCAGATCCATTTTGTCAGTGGGGAGCGGCTCATCACGGATCCGGCCGGAGAGCTGGGACGGGTGCAGGATTTCCTGGGGCTCAAACGCATCATCACGGACAAGCACTTCTACTTCAACCGAACGAAAGGCTTCCCGTGCCTGAAGAAGCCGGAAAGCAGCAGCCAGCCCCGCTGTCTGGGCAAGTCCAAGGGCAGAACTCACATTCAGATTGACCAGGAAGTCATTGAGCAGCTTAGAGAATTTTATAGGCCATTCAATGTGAAATTTTATGAAATGGTGGGTCATGACTTCAGATGGGACTGAGGAGGACCTTGGTGAAACCAGCCTCTATTGTCTGACAATGAATACATCTTCAAGGGATATTTCACCTTGAAATGTCAATTCTGTCATAATTTACTCACTCTGACATTGTTCCAAAAATGTATGCCTGTTTTTCTTCTGTGGAACATAAATTTAGAAGAACATGCAGATTGCTTATTTTCCAGAAATGCATATGGACTATACTGTTATACTACTTTTATGGAGTTTTTGCACACTGCAGTCTATTATATATACACTACCCTTCAACATTTATTTTTTCCCCAGCAAGGATGCATTAAATTGATCGAAAGTGAAAGTAAACATTTATGGTGTTACAAAAGATTTAAAAAAAAAAAAATGCTGTACTTTTCTATTCATCAAAGAATCATGAACAAAAAAAATAAAAATATATCACAGTTCCCAAAAAATATTAATCAGCACAACTGCTTTGAATACTGATAATAAAAAGAAAAGTTTATTGAGCAGCAAATCAGCATATTACAATGATTTCTGAAGGATCATGTGACACTGAAGACTGGAGTAATTATGCTGAAAATTCAGCTTTGCCATCAAAGGAATAAATTACATTTATGAAAACAGCTATTTTAAATTATAATAATTCATTTTTACTGTATTTTTGATCAAATACATAAAGTATTGGTGAGCATAATATACTTCCTTTAAATGCATTGAAAGTCTTACCAACCTCAAACTTCTGAACAGTAGTATATTTCATATATGTGACGTGACGTGACATGTGGCCAAATATGGTGACCCATACTCGGAATTAGTGCTCTGCCCCCCCTCCAACCCTTCCGGTACGAGACTCAAACCCGCAACTTTTTGGGTTATGAGCCCGACTCTCTAACCATTAGGCCACGACTTCCCTATATATGTTTGGAGGGTGAGTAAATGATGACATAATTTCCATTTTTGGGGTAACTATCCTTTTGAATCAGTTTGCAGGACAAAAGGACAGAACAGAACACCTCAAACTAATTAAGACCCAGTGCTCTTAATATATTAAAAAAAGATAAAATATGGGTAAAATACAAAGTTGTATGTACTGTAGCTCATTGCCTTTGAAATGAAATGCTTTAATACATTTAGAACCCATGCAAGGTCATTAAACAGAATAAGTGAGAAGTTCTTGTTCAGTGTCACAGCGTTTGTTTTGTTCATTGCCCTCCTGTTACTGTTTAAAACACTCAACCAAGTTAATCCTGATATGAAACAGAAACCCGTAAAGCATACAGTGACTACTGAGGTGTGTCATTCCCAGTCAACAATTTGATCTCACAATGATGTCACCATGAGCTCAACCAGCCTTATAGTTGTGTAGTGTGTTCCTGGCTTAACTAATTAACTTAACTAATCTCAGCTGGCAAGATGGCTGGTTCACATGTAGCTGGCTAACACATGTACCTGACTAATTTGCTAACATGAGGCCAAGCCACAGTGCATATTGGTATTATAATATCATATTAGCATATGTGAATAGCAATTAAAGAAACCACTCACCATTTCTCCAGTGTAACAATTCCACAGTCAACAGTTTTCATATACTACTCACACTGTGAGGGTCACAGTATGAGGATCGTTTGAACTCACAATGATTTCATATACTACTCACACCGTGAGGATCACAGTATGAGGATAGTTTGAGTTCACAATGAGCTCCCCTATTACTCACACTGTGAGGGTCACAGTATGAGGATCGTTTGAACTCACAATGTTTTCATATACTACTCACACCGTGAGGATCACAGTATGAGGATCGTGTGAACTCACAATGATTTCATATACAACTCGCACTGTGAGGATCACAGTATGAGGATCGTGTGATGTCACTGTGATCATCGCATGATCTCACGTGTTGACTGGGTTAAGTTTATCTCACAAAATGTAACACAGGAAAACAAATTTAATGAATCATAAAAAAAAAAAATCACTTTAATTCTCAATGCAGTATGAGAAGTTAATTCAGATTCTGTTCATACAATGAAAACTAAAAACACCTTTTTTTGTTTTGTTTTGTTTTTTTGTTTGTTTGTTGTTGTTTTTTTTATATACCTCTCAAGGCCGGTGGAGAAACTTGTCAACATCTTTTCATTGGTCATTATGATGCACAATTCTGACAGTAGAAAAAGGTCATTCAGTGCATAACTGTCTATGGTAAAAAAAAAAAAAAAAAAGTGAAAATAAGATTTTCTTGCTCTTTTGATGCACTACAGTATGTAAACATAATCAAACATTGAACACTCAGCTCTCTCCCCAGTCATTCAGAAATCCTCACAGCATTGATGCCAGAGCCATGAAAATGTTTAAATGGGGCTGTTCGTGTTTACTGTGTTCCTGTAGATCATGCTGCTAGCAACAGCAAGGTCACAGGTTTGATCCTCTGATGGAACTGATTAAATGCATAACTTGAATACATTGTAAGCCATGAGCAAATTATAGGTGTAAATCTAATGTTTAGATTTAAATGCCTACTGAACTTGATGAACAAGAGTGTGAACTATGCCAGGTGTCATTTCCATACAAAATCATAAAGGTACAGTGAAAAAAAAAAAAGTAATTATCAAGGTCATACAGTAGGTGGAAAACAGTCATGTTAAATTTCTGTGGAAGTAAATTAATGACAAATATATGAAAAAGCATCCTGAATTGCCTGAAAAAAATCTGCAATTCTTGGATGTGCAATGTTGAATATCCAAGTGAATTTGAACAACCAAATTTGTGTAAGTGGATCTGTAAAACTAAATAAAATGGACTGAAATTGAATGATATGGGTGGAGTTTTTAAACTGAATATTTTGGAAATTAACTTTGAAAGCTGAATATTTTAATATCAATTTTAATAACAAAATTGTGTGAAATTTTACTAATTGAATATGTGCTTAAATATATTAAATGCACATAAAATGTGCATGCTTAAATATACACCTACGTTGAATTTCAGCCCCCAAAAATGCAAGCCCTGAAAATACAATGCATTAAAATGAAAGCACTTTTAACGCAATGCATTTTTTCCCCAATTATACTCTTAAAAATAAAGGTTCTTTATTAGCATCGATGCTTCCATGAAGATCCTTTCACATTCATGGTATCTTTCCATTGCAAAAAAGGTTCTTTATAGTGGAAAAAAAGGTTCTTCAGATTATTAAAATATTCCTCACACCATGAACAAGTGGTTGTTTTAATACCTGTTCACTAAAAGGTTCTTTGGGGAACAAAAAAAAAAAGTTCTATCCACTAAAAAACTTTGGTGGTGAAACAAATTTCACTCAGAAATTTCTACATTTCACAAATAATTACAAAGCAATTGCAAGAATTTATGTATTAATTTAGTGTAGTGCAATTCAACATGCTTTCTTTCAAAGACATTTGTCATTAATATACTTTCATAAACTTATATAAATAACAATTATAACTTCAACTAGAGGCAACTCAAATTACAGTGTTTTTTTGTTCAAGACATAAGTGGACAAAGAGGACTGAAAATGGACAGACAATAGTGTCCTCATATGCCCCATACTGTCTGATCCTTTCAAAAACTGGCTTTAGTGATACAGACCCTTGGATAAAATCTATAAATGAGAAAATGTAGTGGGTTTACTCATCTAATGGTCATTTATCTTTCATCTGTTATGTGCGGTGAAGTCCTTTATTATGAATGCAGTATTTGCAGTATTTTGATTGAAGTAGAGCTTCAGTCCATCTGTCAGAGCAATGAATCAAGCATTAGTCCTTTAAAACACATCAGCGTGTCCTGAAAAGGTCTACCATTGATTTGCTATGATCATGAGGGAGGAAACAGCGCAATTACTGGTAGAGGCCAGTTTAACCTTCAAAGTAAATAACGAGAAATAAACAGACAGTGCTGAAAATGTCATGAACTTTGAGCTTTTCAGAAGCATCTTGTACCTCAACTTTAATAAGTAATGTCAACAAAGTCAGGTGTGCCTCGTCTGCCTGTCAGAGATGGTTGGAGAGTGCGATGGTGCATTAGGATGTTATTCTTGAGCTTTTAAATGGCCTATGACAGCATCCCGCATAATGGTCGACCAATGTGAAGATTTCAATGGCTGATGCAGAAGTTAATATCTAGAGATGCAATGGATGATGCTTTTCACACTACTCAAGAATCCATATTTTGCCAATAACAAGGACAGTTAAGAAGGATTTTAATAAGATTTTAACCCTTTCCCTGTCTTTTCTGAGCATTTCTGTTAGTTTTCTAATAGCTAAAAAGCTGTTTAACGAGGACACCTATCAGCTAGTGGGGACACTGTGTTCTAAAATAAACAAATAAATAAATACAATCACATTTTTAAACAACTTGTCAATGTAATAAGCACTACTAATCTCAGATTTGTAGCAAAACTGGGAAAAACGTCAATATGTTGGAAATTGTGTGGAAAAAAAACAGCTAACACAGCTTTTATTGTCATCATTTTCACACCTGCAACACAATGTAAGATTCTGTGCTTTAATGCAAACCAGTTTATTTAAAGCTTCTAGATACCAGATTGTAAACATCGAATAGTTGTAAATGATCAATTTAACCACTAAAGAACATTGATAACACAGCAGATATTAAAGATCTTTTGCCGATATGGACTAGCATACTCATTAGGGGTATAAAGGTGGATTGCAACAATATGTTGCACCATTACAAATACAAATAGAAGTGCTACTAATGAGAAAAAAAAAAAAAAAAACATATTGCTCCACACTTGATACATCATTTGAGGTGCTGAAGGGTCATCATCCATCTGCTGAAATTCATTCCATTTCAGCAAAACAGAAAAAACAACAAATAAAAAAATTTGCCCTTCATGTGCTCACACAACTAACATGCATCAGTATTACAATAAAATTAAAGAACTTGCCAGTATTAGCCATACAGTGTATATTAGAAAAAGCATTTTGTCTTGCTATGAGGGAAAAAAAAGTCCGAAGTATGCCCAAAATCCCACAGATGTCAATGGACGGAAATACCTGCTGAGAACTGTTCAAAAGTCAGAGTATCGAGGGGACGCAAGGTTTGCTGTAGCTGCTTTTGTGCATGACACACAAAAGATGTGATCTCTGGTAAAGCAAAGTAGTTTGTTACAAATGTCTGCACAAAAGCACCACAAGTTTTCTGCAAAAAGCCTCTCAATTAGCATTCCATCTTGATTTGATAAGGCCAACCCCTTGTCACAGCTGTCAAGTCAGAGACGGTTTTGTGTCCTGCAGCGGTTTCAGCATTTAGAGCTCAGACTGGCATGTAGAACGAGCGAGGCCATCAGAGGGCTATGAGTGTCACAACACTGTCTCACCTAATGAACAACATGCCAGAAATGTCTGTCTTCATGCAGTATTAGTCCATCCTTGTTAGTGGGGGGGAAAACAGCTGCGTGGTCACATTTAATCAGGCCACAAGACTGTGGATTTCTGCCACCTGATTCAAATCAAGCACTTTATTTGGGTCCTTTAATAAGACATGTAAACGGCACTTTCCATGAATAAAATATGAATGAATAAAAGGATAAATAAAAGGTTTTTCTTCTTCAATAATGGTCAGTGAAAACAGGTGCATAACAACCTCATGAGGTCAAACTAAAAATACCATTCAAAAGATTAAGGTATGTGAGATTTATTTTTTTAAAGACATTAACTTCTATTCAGCAAGGACACATTCAACTGATCAAAAGAAACAGTGAAGCCATGTATAATGTTACAAGACATTTCCATTTCAAATAAATGCTGTTCTTTTGATTTTTTTTTATTTATCAGAGAATCCTGACAAAAATGACACAATCGTGGTTTCAAAACTCATAATAAGAAATGTTTCTTGAGCAGCAAATCAGCATATTCGAATGATTTCTGAAGGATGGTGTGACACTGAAGACTGGAGTAATGATGCTGAAAATTCAGCTTGGCATCACAGGAATAAATTATATTTAAAGAAATATTTAAATAGAAAATAGCTATTTTAGAATATAATAATATTTCAAAATACCTTCGTTTTTATCAAATAAGTGCAGCATTGGTGAGGAAAAGAGACTTCTCTTTTTTTAACCTCTTGGGTTTGGCAGTCAACATTTTATGAAGATTATGCACCTCTTTTTACTCACCATTATTGAAAAAGAAAAAGAAATATCTACTTTTATTCATTCATATTTTACTCATGGAAAAGTGCAATTCAGATGGCTTAAGGATCAAAATAAAGTGCTTAATTTCACCATTTGAATCTTGTACATTTAATATTTTTAATACTTTGTTATGTGTGTGTTTTGTTTATATATATATATATATACCGTAAAATTAATGTCCAATACAGTTTTTCACCATATATAGTAGGGGAATTTACCGTTAACCATTTAACAGGTTTTTACTGTAGCATTTTTACAGTCTTTTACCGTTAAATTCACGGTGTTTTTTTACAGTGTATATGTACATATATATATATATATATATATATATATATGACTCTGGGCTGGCCATTTCATTATTTCATTGTTCTTAGCTTCAAGGTATGAATTTTAATTTTTTTTAAAAACGGCATACCGGTACTAGTGGCTAAACAATTTAGATTGCATCGTGAATTGAGAGGAGATCATACACTGCTGACTAATGGTTAGAGAACTATCAATAACACACAACGAATTCTTTAAAACTGACTGTAAATGGCCGTTAACAGAAGCCAGAGACTCTAAAGACGAATGCAAAAATAAGAAAATACTGTAGCAGCCAGAGCAAGATCACTGTTCACAATGTGCGACTTATTGAAAGAAAATCCTAAATACTGAATTGAATGTATCTATATGAATGTATCTCTGAGGGGAACTGACTATCTTCAGAAAAGTTTAGATGATATTTTCTATTCATCTTACCTTCATATAATGCATATTAGTGTAGTATTTAAAAGCCTAGCGCTGCTTTGTTTACAGTGGTAACCAAGGAAACGCTGTGTTGCTGCTTTTCCATAAGCGCCACCTGCTGTCGGAGACTGAATTTGTGTTCTCATGCAGCGTCCACCGTTTCTGTTTCGTGCAGATATATTTCATGTAGCATAACTTCACAAAGCTTAGGTCAGGCCATTCTGTTTTTGCTTTAAATTTTGAAATTCTACAATCTAATTTACATCAAAAACTGCTCATACTGTATGTAGCATGTTTGTTTGGACTGGAAAATTATGGTTCTACAACCGTTTCATCCAATCTGATGCATAAGGCACAGTCATGGGGAAACTGTGATAAACAGTGAAACAGTGAAAAAATAAAAAAAGGTGATACAGATTTTCAGTAAAACCGCCCGGCACTAATCTCATTTAAGTTTTTTATACTGTGCTTCAGAATACAATTAATTTATGAAATATGATTAAAAACTGCACTTTTACTCCTTTTAGGATAAATTCAAATAGGACTTAAGCAGTGACCTTGAAATCTAGAAAATTGTAGGTTGTTCTCTAATTTTGATCTCCACTGTACATATACATACATACAAAACACTATTTGTAAAAACCTGAGAAAATGAAATATATTTACTTTTTGCACTGTTATAGGGGTGTCAAAATGATGGTCTTTTCAGGTGACTTGTTTGCAAGAAGACTTTTAGTACATATGCATGAATTTGAAATTCCACTGATTTGGTCAAAATTATGAAATTTAGTCTATATATGATTTTTAATGTTGAATACAGAGAAAAAGGTCAAATCATCTAAGGTGTGAAAATTTTAAGGGCAGGGAGTGATTTGATGCATTTAAATCTAGCCTTTAGTTAACTGCATGTTAGATAAGACCTCTTTTAACAGATCTAATATTTCTCAATACATAAGAAACATGGGATTTGTGCATCTTAAAAAAAAATAAATAAATAAAAAATCATTGGAGACCAAAGTTCACATTCATGGAAATTGCCAGTTAGCATACCTCTCCTCATTTTCATTCAGAATACATATGTTGTAAAGTTGAGAGCTGAATGAACAAGAAATTAACTTTTTCCTCCATTTTCTTGGAAACGCCTTTTAAACAACAACAAAAAAAAAGCTTTTTATTTATAAGTTAAAACACATATTTAATAATGCTTTTCTAATATATAGTTGGAATTTGAAAAAAGTCTTCCATAACATTAAAGCTTGTTAAATAAAATCCAATGGGGAACAAACAAACCAAATTTCCGAGCAGTAATATGGCCCAAGAATGGTTCCCTCAGCATTTTAAGTGATTAAATCTAATTCTCTAAAGTAATCACCTCTGCTCTGCTGCGTGCAATGTCAAACTGATGAGCAAAGCACAGAGCTGGAAAATGGGTCCCTCTCTGTAAAAGTACATGACACTTGTAAAAAGCTCGTCATGTTTTGATACGGCTTTAAATCAATTTTATGGGTGCTAAAAATCACAGTGTGTTTTTCTAATCCCTCTCCTCATCGCATTCACATGAGAGCAAGAGTCGTTAATGGTGACGGCGACTTTGTGAAGTATTTTTATCAAAGCGCCTCACCTCACCACTCTTCACCGAGAGGCAAGCCCACACTGGATAATGAGAACGGTGCCTGGCCGCACTGCCAGAGAGGAATACATGCCTTTGGATGATTTATAGGATGACAGGCATGTCCCACCTTCAAAGGATTTCTTATTATGTACAGAACGTTCACGTGAGCAAACCTCTTCCAGCTCCAGGACACAGCGGCTTTCAATTCACGACAGTCATCAGCAACATTGCACCTTTTTCCTAAAATAGGGATTTTTTGACATAGAAAAACAAAAAGGAGTGGCTTGGTTTAATAAGCAGTGGTAATGGTGGCTGATGAGGGTGTGTAACAGAGAGACCTGGAAGCAGCTTCTCTGATTCTTTATGCTGGACACACTCAGCCTGAAAGCTCGTGTGCCACACTAATGAAGAGCAAGCTATTAGAGCTGAAGCACACAGTTAGCAATTTTGATAAAGTCAAGGTCTCGACATATCCATGCAGGGGAAAGACAATGAAAACCATACACACAAGCCCATGTACACACAATGTATCTACACAAATACAACGTGGTTCTATTGATGAAATATGAGTAGAACAAATTCCAATAGAAATTGCATTTAATGCCAATTTCTTTTCTTTTTTAAATGTTATAGGCTGTTAAATAGGAAATGCCTAATTTACAAATAAGAAAAAAATGGTTTTGCTTATGAATGAAGCCCATGGTTAGTTATCATGCACCAATATGAACAAAACTTGAGCTGTTTACAGACTTCATCACTGTATGGCAACAAATTCTTAAAAATGTTACATGAAGTAAAATAAAATAATAAAAGCACTAAACATACATAATAAACAGGTTTGCAAGGAGAGTAAATTGGATATATATATATATATATATATATATATATACCTGTATATATATATATCTCTGACTGAAAGAGGTGGTGCAAATCGTAAAAAAAATTGTAAAATAATAGTAATACACTGAATATATAGTTCTCAAGTAACATTTCTATTATTTTCAATGTTGAAAACAGTTGTTTATTGGAAACCTATTTATATGAAAATAACTATTTCTATGAGATAATTCACTTTTGGTCAACTTGATGCATCCTTGATGAACTAAAGTATTATTTATTTATTTTTTTGGGTGAATTGTTATTTTAATAAGGTACAATATGCATTGAAACATTCAACAGTAAAAGCAATTGAAATCAAATGATAACTTGATATTTTTCTTCAACTGATTGTATAAAGGGATAGCTCACCCAAAAATGAAAAATATGTATTTTTTTTTTCCATACTATGGAAGTCGATGCCTAACAGCAACTGTTTGGTTACCCACACTCTTCCAAAAAAAAAAAAAAAGATGAAAGACATGAGGGTGGTTAATGATGACAGAATTTTCATTTTTTAGTGAATTATGTCTTTAGGATTTGCATCACCTGTTTCAATCAGATTGAAATGCCACTTAGATCAAGCTATTTTTCCCCGATTTAGTTACTTACACAAAGGCTTTTCATTCAGTCATATTAATAACATATTATCAGGCTTCATTTAAACGTAGCTATCTTCTACTATCAGCTAATATTTCAATATCTTCATTTTGCTTGTTTTTAAACCCACTTCTGATGAATGCAAAGCCTGCTGTGCATTAGACTCTCTCTTTAATGATCAGCAGCAGAAATACTGATAAATTTCCCTTTTGCAACGCATGTTTCTTAGGGTATCTTTACACGTGACAGAGACACTGTCTGGGCCCCAGCTCAAATGCCTTCACCATCTCCACCTCTTACTCCTAGTTGGGCTTGTCAGAAACCTCCTTGGTGCTGCTCATTTTCCTGTGGCCTGTCGAACACGCACCGGTCGCTTACCTTTAGGAAAGGTCAAGCGCTGAACACTTCTCCAGGCAACAGAGTTGGGCTAATTAAGCTTCAGCAGTGGAGAATTCTGAATCCCCAGACACCCGGCTCAGAGAGGAGACCTCTGCAGGTCATGGCCATCTTGTCCCAGATTCATGCCTGTGTATGCCATTTGCATTCTCTTGTAGTCAATGCGTGATAAAATCCCTCAGGAACATCTGTGGTAAATTTGGAAAATTTCTATGACAGGAAAGGAGAGAGGAATTTGAGATGCTCTGAGCGAAAAAAACTGCTTGATGAATGAGGTTGGGAATGTTTTCTGTCACTGGCTTTGCCTTGGTGACACTCACTAAACTAGACACTCAAGTGAAGGTCGGCCGTATTCATTTCAAAGAGCAGAGTTGGGGGTGAAACGCTACAAGAAGTGTTTTAAATGTGTTACTTATTACATTTTCAACATAATGTCCATATTACTTTTTCAAATATGCAACATGGACTACTTTTCTATTATTTAACATATTTACTGAGAAATATAACTGAAAA
This sequence comes from Sinocyclocheilus anshuiensis, assembly GCF_001515605.1. NCBI lineage: Eukaryota > Metazoa > Chordata > Actinopteri > Cypriniformes > Cyprinidae > Sinocyclocheilus > Sinocyclocheilus anshuiensis. Next base: position 931,791 of record NW_015555781.1, on the reverse strand, counting down.
CCTCTCCTTTCTTAGAAATAAGACACATATGTAAACAGTGTAGATTTGTACCGGTATTTGGTTCATATACAGAGCATGACAAATTTGAATAAAAAATAACATAGAAAAAAATTCCAAGGCACTCATGTGATGATATGTAAAAAGAAAGGAATAGCTCACCTGAAAATGAAAATTTCCTCATGTAGAGGAGTTTATTTCTTCATCTGAACAGATTTGGAAAAATCTAGTGTTACATCACTTGCTCACCAACGGATCCTTTGCAGTGAATGGGTACCGTCAGAATGAAAGTCCAAACAGCTGATAAAAACATCACAATAATCCACACGACTCCAGTCCATCAGTTAACATTTTGTGAAGAGAAAAGCTGCATGTTTGTAAGAAACAAATTATTCTTACATTTTTAACTTTCTCAGTGAAAAAGTCATCTCATCTGAATCAGGAGAGAAATATGCACAGATCAAGCACCGTTTATGTTTACAAGCAAACAACTGTCCAAAACAGTTCTAAACAAATATGTCGGTGTATTTTGATGTGAGAGGACAACAGGGGATGGACTTTTTCACTGGAGGAAAAGTTATTATGGATTTTGGACAGAAGCAAGAGTTTAAAATGCCTTAGTAATGAATTTGTTTTCTACAAACAAGCATATTTTCACATTAGACTTAATTGATTGATCGGAATTGTGAGGATTATATTTGGATTATTGTGATGTTTTTATCAGCTGTTTGAACTCTCATTCTGACGGCACCCATTCACTGCAGAGGATCTACTGGTGAACAAGTGATGTAATGCTAAATTTCTCCAAATCTGTTCTGATGAAGAAACAAACTCATCTACATCTTGGATGGCCTGAGGGTGAGTAAATTTTAAGCAAATTTTCATTTTTTTAGATGAACTATTCCTTAAACCTAGATTAATAAATGCTGTAAAAGTATTGCATTATTTTCTCATTTTTAGTTTATGATGCCTAATGAATTAACTAATGTAAACAAATCGAACTTCACTCTAAACAGTCTGAAGTGTGACCCTGAAAGCCAAGCAAAGCACTTCCACTTTGGAGAAAGCTAGTTCCATTTCAGTCGGTCACTCTCAACGTCACGTCGGATGACCGACGAATTGGGATCTCGCTTAGAGAGACCAATCTATCGAAGTAGATTGGTCTCTCTAAGCGAGATCCCAATTCGTCGGTCATCCGACGTGACGTCTCTGTTCCCTCCTTCAGGGAACGAGGGTTACCATACGTTACCGAGACGTTAGCTAGTGAAATTAAAGCAAAAGTAAAAACGTGTTTCCTTAACTTCCCATAAAAATCAGCAATCCAACATAATTAATTTTATGATTTTATTATTTAAAAGTCGCATCACCCACACTGTCAAAAAGTGCTCAACACTGCCTGATTTTATTTCTTCTTGTGTTTACTTCACTTAGCTACTTGACAAGGATGCACATCCTTTGATTATGTCACTTTCATAAGCCATTGCGCTTTACAGAATTGGAGCAATTCTACACCATTTACTGGAGCTCGTGGTTCAGCGTTAAATACATTCTCACAGAGCTATTATGGCGGGCGAGATCACAGACAGCTCTGCCTGGAATGATGCATCAACCCATTACACAACAATGGTCATAATGCCAGCGCATTAGCTAAATCCTGCGTCCACTACTCTGGCGAGAGGTCGTGCAGATGATATTCTCAAATGTAAATGAGCACCAGCGACTGGGCCTGCATATAAACATTCCTGCAGTGAGAGAGATTAATTTTCTCACATTCACACCCCCAAAACGCCTTGTACACTTTCTGTCCACCTCCACACTCCCAATGAGCGAAATGCTAAAGACGCACCAAATGAGCTAACTACTAAAATTGCCAAATCCTCATACATCTTCTCACTGCTTTGTTATATAAATGGGTGCTAAAAACAAGGAACTGCCTGTTGTTCTAGAGTATATGGAAGGAAAACTAGGAAACTGGTTTCATGGTTGTCTCATTGCACATTAGTGTGAAACAGCACAACAGTATCCTCAATTCTGAAATACTGCAGTAGTTTTGTTATAAAAAGTCAGGAGCGATTTGGTCCAATCGAGCTGAATACAAAAGGCATTGATGTGAATTATGTGTTGCAAGCAATAAAATAACTGTAGGCCTTCATAACCCAATTTGTAGCTGCCAGAGCCTGTGGTTAGCACATTTTTGTGACAACTTTTTCTGTAACAGTTAATTTGCTTATGTCAAGTTCATGTTTAAACAGCATCAGTAACTCTGACAGAATAGTGACACATATTGACAAAAAAAAAAGGTCTCTGGAATTGTAAAATATGTATACGTGTTTATTCATTGAGAAAGTAACGCATTTCTTTCATCGTAGAACACTAGGGAAGAATATCCTGACCATTATTTTCAATGAAATGAACATGAATGAGGAGTTTGATACGCATCAAAAGAATTCAAAAGCAGCGCATATGATTAATGTGCTATATTTTAACTTTCGGAAGCCATAAATTACAGGTGCATCTCAATAAATTAGAATGACATGGAAAAGTTAATAAAAGAACCAAAGACTTAAACTACTTCAGTCTGTGTGCATTGAATTTATTTAATACACGAGTTTCACAATTTGAGTTGAATTACTGAAATAAATGAACTTTTCCACAACATTCTAATTTATTGAGATGCACCTGTAGCTTTGTGTAATAAAACAGACCAAAAGTCTTTATTTATTGATAATCTCCCCTTCAACTAATCTGGATCACTGAATCAGAGAACCAGGTCTTAAACGCTTAGGCCTACATGATTGAATATTAAACTATTCAATAAATGACTATTAAACCATGTGTAGCGATTAATATACAGGTCATAAACAATATAGGTTTTATAAATATGTATGTTGTTTAGTGCAAACAAAATGAGGGACAGATATAGTTTGTGCAAAAATTAATAGAAAGCAGTGAAAAGCAGATACAGCAGCAATATGGGGAAACACCTAAATAATATATTAAAAATAAACAGCCATGAACATAAGTATGGAGTATACACATACCTCATGAGCAGACCTGTGTTGTTAGTTTTTGTTGTTAGTAAGTTAGTTTGGTTAACTTGCAAATTAATGGCCATTTTCACACCATTACCCAGATTTGTCTTGAGAAAACGTGACAATCCGTTGAAGACGCGTTTTTCATTTAAATGTTCTATTCGGTTGTTAAGTGGTGACGTAAGAAGCGCTGTTTCTGGGTCCAAGCCTCAACTCGCTTCACTTGAGAATACTACCTCAGCAGCCATTTATGAGCACTGTTTATTCATATTAAACATTTAAGCTAAACGTTTTCAAACTTATGGTCTACTACAGTCTCCATGCGTCCCAAACACAAAGAATTTTTATATTTATTTATTTATATTTATATTTTCATTGTCTGGCTACCTGGGATATCGGTATGGAGTTAAAGGTTAGGATTATAATTTTTTTGGTAGTATTATATCAGATTGTGAGTGTATATTAGTACCTTTTGTTGTTTTCTCGTGGTATCTGATAGAGCGTTTAGCCACGGAAGCTATAAATGCGGTGCAACGTTCAAAAACATCCGTCCAGCGCGCAGTGGAACACAAAAATGTTTGAACCAGCTGTATTTTTTTGTTTGTTTTGAAAAAACGTCTCAAATAACCGAAAAGCTGTCATTTTTGTTTTGTTTTTTTCCTTTGCAGCGAACTGCGAACTTTACAATCGGTGGATAGCAAAAAGGTGACAGGACAGGACAGTCAACGCATTCTTACAGCTAGGCCTATTACTTATGCAGATTACTGTTTACTGTTTATTATTTCATTGTTTGCTACTTTTAGTTGCTGCAGTATAGTTGTAATTGTTGTATCTTTTAGTCTCAATTTCTGTCGTTTGGTGATTATTGAGAGGTCAAATTATAGCTACATTTCACATTTTGTGTGTTAAATTGTGTTCTTATGAGGCTGGCTGATTTACCATTAGGAAGATTTCTGAAATGTTATTTTATGTAGAAAGCTCAAAATATGCTTTGACTGCTTTGTTTACTCTTTGATATATGAATTAATGGATAGCCATCTCAGAATGTATCAAAAAGGGAAAGATCAAAACATAACATATAGCTAATTGTAATTGAAGTAAAAAGAACTGTTATGGGTTTTTCTTTCTTTTTTAATAAATTAATGCATCAAAGGCCACCTCCTTGCGGGAGTCCCACAGCCTACAATACAGGACAGTCCTGTATTGGATATCTTCTTTCTCACAAACCTGCCAGATTACAGAAGTAAAAAAAAAAAAACCTTATGAATGCAATTTCTGACTTTAAAAGTAAGATTACATTTTGCAGAAAGGCTTGTTTTCTTTGATTGCCAGAGATCAGCTTTTCCAATTTTCCCTCATGAATTGACATCCTACATTTGAAAGTGTCGTGCAGGAAAGGTATTGAATAACACAGAGGAATCATTCAGAGTAATTGCTTTGTTGATACTGAAGGCGACATTGGAGATGGACTGCTAGTGGCATGCTGGGGAAGGAAGTCCATATCGGTCTCGAGAAGCCTTTGAAAAACAACCCCTGCGGGGACACAGGAGTGCTGGCTACGTTTCAGGTGATCCACACAAAGGGCCCGAGGAGAGGTCAATACAGCTAGAGACACACAGACTGGTCCTCAGAGCTGGGGTTGGCCCTTCAGCGCCGTAGACTTCACACAAGTTCAGCTCAGGCTCTGTATTTATAGAGCGATGTCACGGCTTCCTATAAACCTGCATTACCTGCATGTTTTATATCAATTTACATAGGAGATTATTTTAGCTTTTAATTGAAAGCATAAATCTCGCTTCTTCATCATCTAAAGGTTTTGTAAACACTCGAAGGAGGTGTTGTCACATTCTGCTGACATAGTACAAAATAAATGAGCCGTCCTAAAAGGGGGGAATTTTTAATTATTGTTGACATAAAAATAACTTTTGAGCACATCAAGCAGGTGTGTCAACAAAGCAAGTATGGAAATAAATGGAAGATCAAAGACTGTGTTCACACAGTTCAAATCTGATTTGGCTTTACTGTATATCTCATGTTTACATTAATTGTTAAAGTAACAACACATTATTAAGGGACATTGTGTGGGGTGATCAGCGATTTTTTTCTTCTTTTAGTTTATTTTAGCCTAAAACTTTTAATATTCACCTCAAATATTTGACATATATCCAATAAATGTTATTTAATATGTTTATGTAGATTAATAAAGTAATTAATACTACTGTTCAGGTTCAGTACTAACACTTAATAGTTATGTTGAGCAAGAATGCATAAAATTGGTTAAAAGTGACATTAAAATCATGAATAATGTTATGCAAGCTTTATATTTCAAATAAATGCTCTTTTGAACTTTCTTTAAGCAGCACTATTGTTTTCAACATTTGATAATAAGAAGAAATGTTTCTTGAGCAGCAAATCAGCATATTACAATGATTTCTGAAGGATCATGTGACACTGAAGACTGGAGTAATGATGCTGAAAATGCAGCTTTGCATCACAGGAACAAATAACATTATAAAATATGTAAAATTGAAAGCAAGCAACAGTCACACTGTTTTTACTGTAAATAAATGCAGCCTTGGTGAGCGTAAGAGACTTTCCAAAACATGAACAAAAAAAAGATAATATATATATATATATATATTACCAACCCCAAACTTTTAAACAATAGTATATTATCAAAGGCAGACTTTAATAGTGACAGCAGACTGGAAGTAACACTCAGGAAGCTGATATGGAAAATATATACGTTAATAAACTTTAATAAACCTCAAAGATAACGCTTTTTAAATGGATAGTGAAATACAAGTAGAACAGTGTAGTTTTGTAGTGTAGTTTTTACTAGCAACCCAGGGCCAGGACCACAAACATGTCATATTACACAAAGATCTTTTTGCTTGATTCAGTTCAAAAACCCATGTGTGTTTGGTTTGGACCAGGTTTATAAATTTCATGTGTTTCATCATGTATATTTCACATTACTGTACAGATAAACTAATATGAATACTTTGTCCATCTATCCATTCTCCAAACCACTTGTCCTATTTAAGGTCAAAGGGTGCTGGAGCTCATCCCAGCATCTCTGCCTGTAGGCGCTAATATGAATCGGATAAGTCAATAAAAAATAAAAAATTAATGCCTGTCTGAATAAAGCCAAAGTAAGTCCTCACAGAAAGACTTGATCAACCCTGTTCCTGATGAAACATTCAGAAAACATCCAAGCATTTCAATGGTCTTGAAACCAAACACAGACGTCAGGTTTTTTTGTTTTTGTTTTTGTTTTTGTTTTTTTTTCTTCCAACAACCACTGAAATATGAAAAGCAGAATAAATAAGTTATACCCAGAAATATATAAATAAACAGGGCTCTCAGTTGAAGAATGCTGCAGTGTTGTTCACTGAGATTTCATCTGAGGAAGTAATAGGAGCTTGTGAAGGAGTAAAACTGGTCCAGTGACTCCACGGCTGATATAATGTCTGAGAGGGATGCAGAATACCCATATAGTGAAAACATCTCGATCCTATTTTCTTCTCTCCTTCTTTTACTTCAAGGACACTTCAGATGGAAAGGACTACATCAAAAACTTCATTCATTGTAAGCTAAACTCTCTGGAAAGGCTTTCATGTTCAGAGAAAGAGCTTAGGCTTTGGAAGACTGTGCGTTTTGGGTTGTTATTCATTTCACATTTTCCACTGCACAGAAAGGAAAATAAATCGAATACCTTAACTTAATTCAGTAATAAATAAATGAGGGAAATGACATTTAAAAAATACATTTTTTTTCCAGGCCAGGTGCCCACTTCAACACTCAATGTGTCGTCACATTAGCAAAATTTCCATCATCTGTTGTTAATAGTGTAGTGATGTATGAAGCATTATTTCCATCCACGTATTTTTGTGCAAATTTTGGGATATTGCACAAAAAGTGCTGGATGGAAATGCCTAAATGTGCATCAAATCTTAAAATGCACATAAAAAAAAATGTATGCACTCAATTGAGGCAGATAATTTTTTAGCCAATAAGAAGACATGCACAATTTACTACAATGCAAACACATTTACCAAATAAATTATTTTGGGGCAGTTTCCCAGACAGAGATTAAGCCTAGTCCTAGACTAAAATGGCCCTTCAAACCAGATTAACAGAAATCTGATTTCTCTGTCATGTTTTTAAATAGTCTTAGACTTAGTGTAGTCCAGAGTTTAATAGGCTGGTTTCCTGGAAGAACACCAGAGCTACTTCAGGACTAGATTGAGGCTTAAATTAAACCTACCAGGAGGCAGGTTTAACTTCAAATTAAAGCTGTGTTTCCAGTTATATATATAT
>NW_015555781.1:910285-924209 GCF_001515605.1 Sinocyclocheilus anshuiensis | reverse complement strand
TATACTGTATATATATATATATATATATATATACACACTCTCACTCCCAACTCGTCACATGTTGCCGCTTGGTCAGGATCCCTCTGTGTCACATTTTAACACTCAGGGTGCCCCATTGGTTTTAATGAGAAACCTTTGGTGTCATATACAGACGCGATGGGCACGGGAATATCACCATGATGAAATTGCATATTGGAGTATTAATAAAAATATCTATAAATAAATATTCAATACATACCTTTGATTTTGCCTGTTAAGTGTTTTATGTTGTTGAGAAATGGGTAGGTTTAGGGTAGGGGTGGGCTTAGTGTGAACACCCTGTATATATGTAGTCATGGTCAAAATTATTGGCACCTTTGGTAAATATGAACAAAGAAGCCTACTAAAGCTTACTAAGGGTGCCAATAATTCTGACCATGACACTCTCTCTACATATATATATAAAAAAGCTGCTTTATACATATAACATAATTCTGAAAAATAATTGTGTTTTAAGGTTCAAAAAACATTATTTTCAAGATAATGTACATTATTGTTTCTCCTCTATAAGCCTTAAAAACAACTCCACCTTTCTGAAACGCGTCGATTTTTACAAAGGTCATCGGTCTGAAAAGCGAGGTGTGCTCTGATTGGCCAGCTATACAGTGTGTTGTGATTGGCTGAATACCTCTAGCGTGAGACGGAAATGTTACGCCCCTTACCATATTGTGATGCCATGTTGTGCGATGAGCGCCTGTGCGCCGGTGATGCGCGACGAGACAAAACCAGTAAAACCCATTATAAACGAGGCATATGTTGCATCCAGTGGGGACATAATTACTGATTATAATGACTTATAATGTCTTTTTACACGTTACGTTGCGTATCGCGCTGCGTAAACATAAAACCATGTCTGCATTTGTGATCAGAGAAACGACAAACAACAAGCGCTACCCTACACTGCTCAAAACTCACGTTTGAATCATCAGTGGCAAATTCTTTAAATATAAAAACATACTTACAGGCTGTGAGTCAGAAGCGCCAGACTGTCCTTGCAAAGTTGGAATTGCCCCACTTTATAGAAACAGACACCGGCATTGTAGGCTATACTCTCCCAGGAAACAGTCCTCGTCCTCCATAAAATGCGCTGCACACATCTGAATATTTGGGTCGAACTGCTCCAGAACAGTGTTGTAATTACAACTTAACCACTGATTTCTAGTTGTGTCCTCTTTTGGACGACCAAACAAAGTAGTTTCGCTTTCATAACGAAACACAGTGTTTCCACGACATGGCGGCAGCAACAATACTACAGCAAGATTAAATGTTACGCCTTCTTTCTTTGCGTGAACATTTGGGCGGCGTTATGCAAATCTTTCCACATCGTGACGCAGACATGTGGGGGCATGTAGAACGAGCCGTTTTAGGTAGGCGTGGTTGACTCTTAACTTTTATAAAGAATATCTCTTTGGATTTGAGACTTTAGTCTTTGCAACTTTACAGATCTTTATGCACCAAGAGCTTGTAACGCTCCAAAGAGAAAGGAAAAATTGAAATCGCATCATATGACCCCTTTAAGTTTTCTAAAGGTTCAGATGAGGGAACTAGGTCGGCCATGGCAGAAACTTCATTTTGTGCATTTATGTGTTGATTGATTTTTTATTTTTTTTGTCCTGATGGAAGATGTCCAGGATCTCCGGCAGAAAATAGGCCCACAACGTTCAAGATACAGCAGTATATTTAACTGTACACATGGGGTACTCTTTTATCCCTCTGTGCATCAAACCCATCTTGAGTGTTTGCTGCCAAAAAGCTCATGTCTTTAGTTTCATCTGACCATAGAAGCCAGTCCCGTTTGAAGATCCTGTAGTGTCTGGCAAATGAATATGCTGGAGTTTGTTTTTGAATGAGGGCAGAGGATTTTTTCTTGAAATGCTCCCAAACAAGTTGTGGTGATGTAGGTGCTGAACCTTGGCGAGTCAGCCCCTCACGGACGGACGACTGCCGTGCACAAACAAAACAACATAAAAATCCAGGCCTGCTCCTCTCTCGTCCAACACTGTAGTTACTCCTCCTTTTATCCTTCCGGAGCTCCTCCGTGGGACTCGAGACGGTGAGTGGCGCAGGTGTCGCTCATTATCATTAACTCCACCGGCCCCCCACGCGTCACAATATATATATATATATATATATATATATATATATTAATACACTGTAAAAAATGGAACTAGCTATCTACTTTAAAAAATTATGGTAACAATATCACATAATATTTTTGAGTAGTTTTTAAGGCTTGATTTTTATATGGAATCTACCTGAATAAATTATGTAAAATCTCCTAAATTAATTAATCTATGATACAATGTATTTAATATAAATAGTGAAATGTGCTCATTTATTTTAAGTTGATTCTCAAAGTGTTTGTATTTGACTGAGTTATTTCAGTGGTTCTCAAACCTAGCATGAAGTACCCCCAGCACTGCAATTTTGTATGTCTCCCTATATCTGACACACCCACTTCAGCCCCTTGTCCAAATACACACACTTGCGGTCTTGGCCACTTGAGAGCGCGTGCGCGCGGCAGGAAGTAGCTGCGCAAGACTGTCCCAGGTCTTAATAATGCCAAAGCGCAGTGCCCTTAACGCACACTAAATCCACACTATCTCGAATACTGCTCCGGAGCGCTATTTGAGGCTTCGTGTATCCCATCATGCATCATGTTCTGGAAATAAATCGTGAGACTTTTTGCCAAGATCGCACGAGAGGTCACTGAAACCTTTCCAATGTAAGTTAAATATTAATAATAATAATAAGATATTACATATAATTTGGTAGTAAAACAAAGTGCTACATATTTTATTGCTGCAAAGATTAGTATATGTATTTCTGTACAACATTTGCAACTGCTTTGTATCACTTAATTAGAGGAACCAGTTTTAAATTGTGTAATCTGTTATATGGACTACTGAACAGACATTTAGAAGTTGATTTTAAAGTATTGAAAATAAAAATAAAACTCTGTAAACACTTGCGTTTTTACAATACTATGAGTGTGTCCCATCAGGTAATGAAAAGTTGTACACACACTTGTGGTCTTCATGCTTACTTGAACACTTGGGCCAACTACAGGAAATAGTCATATAAGTAGTCAAGTGCAAAGACCACAAGTGTGTGTATTTGGACAAGGCACAGGTCTTGCAGTCTCCACTAATGAGCTGATGAGTTGAATCAGGTGTGACAGATGAGGGAGACATACAAAATGTGCAGGGCTGGGGGTACTCCAGGACAGTTTTAAGAACCACTGAGTTATTTTATACATTTAAAAGACTGTTTACAGCCAAACAGCTCAAGTAGGAAAATACTTGAGCAATACTGGAAAATACTGCACTAACACTAGCAAAGCTACTGCTCATTGAACAAGACTTAATGCCTTAGAGGAGTAGTATCCATAACCATAAGCTCTACTCTTCTGCACAATGGTAACAATTGCACTGTGCAATGGAAACTTCAACGTAACAGAAACACTTTCAAATGTCAAACATAACTGAACATTAAAGGGGTCATATGATGCGATTCGACACGTTTCAGAAAGGCGGGGCATAGAGGAGAAACAATAATGTACAGTATGTGGAAAATAATGTGTTTTTTGAACCTTAAACCGCATAAACACATTTCATTACACAAAATACACAAAATAATGTTCTTTTTAGCAGCATCATATGACCCCTTTAAACATTAATAGATGTTTCCCTTCACTGAAAAACACATAAAATAGCATTTAATTTCAAAATGTACTCTCCATATCCAGCCATATGCAAAGCATGCTGGGAACTAACAATCACCTCTAAAATAAAACTGCAAAATTTAGCTAATTCTCTTAAAATAAATAGGTAGCCTTCTTTCCTGAATTTTTTTAGTTTAATCAGTTCCTCAATTAAAGCCTCAAAACGGCTTAAGTTTCCTTTAAAAAAAATGAGTAAAATACATCTCTTGGTTTTATTAGTAAAAAAGTCCTCAATATTTTCTATACAACACTGAACACTGAATTTCTTTAATGAAATATACACACTATTTTTAATTATCACCTTAATTTTATTGATGAAAATTACAAGACCCATGATTCATTTTTTACAGTGTAGTAATAATAATAATGTTGCAAAACTGACAACAACAACTGATTGGAAGAATTTATGCAAGAATTCATTACAGATTTCTATGCATTCCTTTTCTTTTATTTTCTTTTATTTTCCTCACCTGATGTGTGCAGTTTATTTTGCTTTAAAAAAAGTTTCCTCTTGTCCAGTAGGGTTTTTTTTCTCTCCATAGTCCAGGTGTTAGTAATCTGTACTTAATCTGTGTTTCAGAAAGCCATATTTTAAGCCATGATTAACTACTCTAGATTAAGGCCTACTCTTGTCTTAATTTAAACACTGTCCGGGAAACCGCCCCCTTTATGTGCATCAAAAGAGTCATGTGACTTTGTCTCAACAGATCATGACATACGGCATAACTAGACTAACCAGTGGATGGTCTCATTGCACAGTATCTAAAATGATGGTTTAGTCATTTTGAAATGCCTGAGCCAAAGTCTGTCATCAAAATGGTTTGGTATAATTGCCTCCCAGAATAGTCTCACATGACTCCGCCTCCAAACACAAGATAACATGACAGTGTTTATTGCATTTTGTCTGCGCGTGCTGAGGTGCAAGAAATTTATTTTGTACAAAAAAAGCCACTGTGGCTCCTCTTATTGCAGCAATTTCCATTTTTCTTACTGATATTTGCTGCCAGTTTACCAGGAAGTGACCATTTGTTCTCTTGGACTCTCTTCGCAAATGTTTCATGCAATATTCAAATTGTACGGATTAGATAAATTTGCAACTTTGGATGGAAACATGGCCACATACAGTGCACAGCATAAATGAGTACACCCCCTCTAAAACTTAACAAATTCAGCAATTACTCTTTACTTAGAAGACATGTTAGGGTTCTTTGGAGATGTAATGTTCCAACAAGCCTGCTTGATCAATTACCAAAGAAGAATGCCAAAATTATTCAGCAAAATAAGATTTTCTTATCAAAGTGATACAATTTTGTGTTGCAAAAATGAGTACACCCTCCTGAAAGTTACTAAATAAAAAAAATAATAATAATAAAAAAAAAAAGTGTATAGGTTTAAGGCTATTTTTGATCAGCAGGTAAGTATATTGAACCAAAACTTGTAAAGACAAGTAATTTCCTGACAATTCAAAGTGTTACATAGCCCACTGAATCATACTCAGACTTAATGCTGGCAGCAGTGGAACCACTTGGGAGAGAACTGTCAGGAGACTTATTTCTTAGCATAAAAGAGGACAACGGTACAAGAGGAATAACAAATTATTGTTTTAAGTTTGAAAATATAGCAGAAGTAGCACCAACATTAAAAGCATCCAAAATGTTCTGGTGTTGCTAGAGGAGGAGTACAGTGAGAAGTGCTTGGTACCCAGTGACGTTCAGTGGTAGTAAAGCTCTTCTATAGGGATGTATGAGTGCTGAAGGTGTGAGGGAGTTGTGCTTTATCAACGCTGGCATGAATTCACACACTACTGTGTGATGTAATACAAAAACTTGAAACAGAAGATGCTACCCTCCCCTCATTCCCTGCATTATTGGGCATTTTTTCAGCATGACAATGAAGATATTCATTCTCCCAAGGTGAAAATCCTTCAGTGGACATTTATTTCACTCAACCTTAACACTCTTGAGCTGCTGTGAGAGATTCTGTAGAGACGAGCTGAGCAACACTCCCCATTAAAGACCAGGGCATTCAAGGAGGTCGTCCTCCAGGAGTTAAATAGCACAGATGTGAACATTTGTCATGAACTTGTACACTCAGTGCCAAGAAGGGTCAGAGCAGTATACTTTACGTTCTGGAGGACATACTAAGTACTAGAATATTATACATTTTCTGAATTAAATTAAAAACATTTTCTGAGAGTGTACTCATTTCTGCAATCCTTCATTTAAACAAAATTGGCTAATTTACTTATCTTGCAGAAAATATTGGCATATATTTTGTTGTTTTTATTAAGTATATGTTTACTATGTTTCAATTTTGCCATCTATCCATGAATTATATTAATTATATTAGTGATCATTAAGAAAATACATCTTTTATATTTATTCAGAGGGGGTGTACTCATTTATGCTGTGCACTGCAAGTCACTTTCACACTAAGCAGCTTTATGTTGGTCAATACGGTATATTTGTGTGCACATCTTGAACCCATGAGAAATCTGTGTGGGGAAATCTATCGCCCTCACACGAAATTCCAGATTTTTTTATTGAAATTATTGGATTTTGTCTACAAAAATTATCTGATCAATGGTAAAGATGCTATCACATACTAAACTAGACTGACGGAATTGATTTCTTTCCACCTGATTTTTAACGTAAGAGTGGATGCAGTCAATTTAAACCTGAATGTGTGGGGCTTTCGGTGTCAGCTGTACAAAAACAGTTCATTAAGCTGCTTGATGTTGCAAAATGGTGTTTCTTATTAAATTATTTAAATTTATTATTATTACACTAGTTTGTTTTACCGTTAACTGCACTTTGTTAAGCCTGTCGCACACCAGACAAGAAGCAGAAATCTTGCACATATACAGAAAACAGCTTTCTTCCACTTTGAAAAATAAGATCTTTCTTTCCAAGAGATTTTAAAACCAGAGCCTATAAGGGCTCAAATATTGAATATTAACTAAATAATACCTAAAAAAAAATAATACAAATGCAGAATTGAATAGTAAATGCAATAAATAGTATAAACTGCTACAAATCTTTTTTTTTTTTTTTTTTTTTTAAGCAGTCCTGAAACTGCATTATCTGGTTTTGCAGGATCATGCTACTCAAAATTTGTGGGCAAAAAAGGTCCATTGTCCATTCTGTAGCAATGCATGAAGCAGCTTTCTGTTGGTCATCATGGCAAATTTACATGACCAGTTAGAACATTTTGGCCCTCTTGGGAAACTTGTTATTTTGATGCAATAATATGCAGAACAGAAAAATAAACTAAAGAAAGCATACATGAGCAGTTTAATGTTTTTTTTTTTTGTCTTCCATTTATCACTGTGTTGCCCTCTTGTGCTCTTTCGTCCTGTTGAAATTTAATTGGCTGTTGCTCAGGGCTGTTTTTCTTGCTAGTCTCACTAGTCACCTGAAGATTGGCTGCATTTAACACCAATTTGAAATGTCTTGTAGCATCTGCGACAAGCCGCGGAACATCTCTCAAGTGTACATATTATAGCGGTCAGCAACAAAGAGTCGCCTACCATCTGCCACTTCTTGTTGCACACTAGCTTCAGTCTTACAGTGCGTGCTTGACTTAAGATGCAAAAAAAGTAATGTTCTCTATGTGGAATTGGAACCTTTTCTAATCTGAAAAGGTGTAACAAAGATAAATAGTGGCCTTTGCGATGCCCTGCGGTCTCTGTCACGCATCCTTGCACTGGGGAGGGTCAGTACAACTTCTTGTCGACCATCCCTAAGACAGAGAGACATGCCACGGCTGAGACTCTCGGTGCTTCATCATATAAAGGTCACGGGCATTACTGTAAGGAGCCGCTGACAAGAGTCCACTGACAGTCTATGGAGAGATATGGACCACTACTTGCAATGCAGCGTGGCCTCCATCTCCGCAAATGGAATTTTAGTTCATCTGAAATCATGGCTGAAATTTCCTCTATATCACCCTTTCCCATTTATCTAGATATGCGGCAGTGGGCGACGGTTATAGTCTGTGAATATTTCATAAGAACAGGCAAAAGCTGTCTTGGAAGCTATAACATATTGTACTCTTTTTGAGGATGCTTGATCCAGCCTGCCAAAAAGAGTCCTGATAAGAACCGAGAGTGATTTTGCTTAGGATTGTGTCTTATGTTAGCGTGCCGACACTGCCATTTTGCAGTTTTGCAGGCTCTCAGACTACTAAAAAGATTATCATTGTACTGCAACCAATTGGATGAACCATTATGCCACAAACCAATTCTAAATTCTCACCTTGCAGCAAATGAGTCCATCTATATGGCAACAGATCTAATGAATGAAAAGGGTGAAAACATCCATTATATTACAAATTACATATCCTGGCCTACACATTACAATCAAAAAATATTTATGCCTACATTTAGACTTTATGTATTTGAATTGCTTGTAAAATTTTCATCCATTTGGATTGCACAGTTTTAAAGGGGTCATATGATGTTGCTAAAAAGAACATTATTAAACTCGCTGCACACATCTGAATATTTGGGTTGAACTGTTCTGGAACAGTGTTGTAAATACAACTTAACCACTGATTTCTAGTCGTGTCATCTTTTGGAAGGCCAAACAAAGTAGTTTCGCTTTCACAAAGAAACACACGGCGGGCTAGGGTGAGCGGCGGCCGGCGGGCTAGAGTGAGTGGAGGCCGCCTTGAGTGAGTGGAGGGTGTCGGGCTTGAGAACGGCACGGCCGGCAGATTCAACGAAGGAGCGTCCGGCGGGCTTGCGGCAACCACATGTGACGACCCCGGGCTGGACTCCGCTTCGTCCACGGTGAAAGCCGAGATCTTTTAGATCCACAGCGAGAAGTTGATGTATTTCCTCAGCGACCAGCACGGATCAGCTCCAGGCATGACGAAGCGGATATCGTCCTCTTTTGGAAGGCCAAACAAAGTAGTTTCGCTTTCACAACGAAACACACAGCGCCTTCACGACATGGCGGTGGCAGCAACAACAATACTACAGCGAAAATAAAAGTTATGCCTTCTTTCTTTGCGTGAACATTTGGGCGGCGTTATGCAAATCTTCCCACATCGTGATGTAGACATGTGGGGGCGTGTTAGAACGAGTCATTTTAGGTAGGCATGGTTGACTCTTAGCTTTTATAAAGAATATCTCGTTGGATTTGAGACTTTAGTCTTTGCAACTTTATAGATCTTCTTTATGCACCAAGAGCTTGTAACACTCCAAAGAGAAAGGAAAAATTCGCATTATATGACCCCTTTAACAAAAACTAATAAACTTAACATAATGCATATTCGTCATACATTAACAAAACAGGTAAGCTAACTTTAATACTGATAATAACCTGAATGTTTTAAATACACAATAAACACACTGTAAAAGGTATTTTTCAAAGTCGTAAATAGATTATTGCAGCAAGTTTTTCCATTCAAAATTTCATGTTTATCTCAATGTATAACTTGTCGTTTCTTACTAGAAATTTCAGAGTGAAAACTGTTTCTACAGCATTTTTTTTCAAATGCAGGTTTATATATTTATGATCAATAAACAGTTTCAATCTCATACATTTTAAGTAACTGAATATTGCTTGTTCCACAGCTAGCCATAATTTAACGATGTTCATATTTTTTAACTGAATAAATTAAATTGTTTTCAGAATTAACAGATTTATTCTAAATAATAATAATAATGCTAGGCAATTTGAGTGAATGCTTTTGAAAAGTATTAATTATTATTTAAATCATTAACAATTACTAATTATTTTAATCAAATTAAACAAATACTTAATAACAAACTATGACAATTTTTTTTTTTTTTTTTGAGTGCAGAAATCTTACCTGTTTCATTTATGTCTGACTGACAAATCACATTAAATATATTAGTTTGTTGGTTATGTTAAAACTGTGTAATTCAATTGGGTTTAACTTTTATATGCAATTCAAATATATAAATCTTGAATTTAGGCCTAAATATATTTGTAAAGTACAATAACTGGACAAAAAGTGTGTTTTTTTTGCCCGTGAATCTGATCCAAGAGACCCCTCACCTCCAAACACCAATCCGTAGCAGTGGGTCTGTTATCATCTGCTTAACAGAAACGTGCTGGACGTGCTGATCTTGAGTCACGAGGCTCGAACAGAAGGCCTGTCAGCTTCAAAGTGAATCGGTCCTGTACAGTAGTTTGTTTGATCACAGAAGACAAGTGATCTTAAGGCTTCTGAGAATATTTACACTTCACTTTTGTCTCCAGGCCCTCCTTAGAAACATTCTCCGGCATACTCTTCTCACAGAGCATGTGTCTGTGTTATTAATGTCACTGCGGAGGGGATAATTAGCACAAACGTGTCTGAAAAGAATTATATATATGTAATAGGGATTTCGCCTAGGGTGTCAAATTGGCTAGAAACGGCCCTGCCTACAGTAATGAGTGAAAATGAAAACCAAGCAAATCCTATTTAACACACCGGGGTCATTTGTTATTAGGATAGTATTTATCAATGCAATATGATGATGATAATAATTGCAGATCTATAGCTTAAGGGGATTGTATTGAACACTTTTTTATGTTTTTTTTTTCCCCCTCATCTGGTCCACTTTTAATGTTATTACAAAAAGATTCACTTGATATCTGAATACCACATAGTCAATGCTGACGTTTAAATGTGGGTTGTACCTTTCTCAAATGTATTCTGTTTCTGCTGACATTATTAAGTTTCTGATGTTTTGGGCACAAGTCTTTTTTTTTTGTAGCTATTTGTGTTTTTGGCAGCCTAGTATCGCTAATGTTTTTAACTGTGGGGAAGTTTTAAAGTTACAGTATATGTTTATAGTACAATTAACTTTTATCTCAAACAATCAAGGACAATTTAATTCCTCATGATATTTCTCAGTTTGTGTCACACTTAGCCTGTGGCGCTGAGCGAGGAAGGTTTTCAACTCAGGAAAGTCTTTTAACTCAAAATCCAAGGGAATACTCGGGGCAGACAGGAGCACAGGAAACACAAGGGTTGACGTGTAATCTCAGACAAAAACAGACAGCACAGACTGGGGCTAATAAACACTGGGTAATTAGGGGAACACACGTGCATGGAATGACTAATTAACTGAGACATGGCACACCTGGGGCCTCATTTATAAAATGTGCGTACGCACAGATTTGATCTTAGAGTGTGCGTACGCTAAAATCCACGGCAATGTTCATATTTATAAAAACGGTCTTTGACGTGGAAAAGTACTTACCGCCACGTCAGGGTCTGAGCAGGCGTACGCACTTTTCCTTGAGGCAAAATCGGAGTAGTGCAACTATTTGAACATCTAAGCTGCAATAATAATAATAAAAGCGGTGTACGTGCAAGCACCGAATTCATCATAAACAACGAAGATGCAGTGTGAGAGATGAATTGTGCAGTGTAGTCAGATTTTTTATTAACGGGAGTTTTTGCGAGATTAAACTGACCTTTTTAGTAGCCTAATGTTAAGAGTTCTTTATTCGCTTTCTGTAGTTTATTCCAAGTTGTTTTGTTTTTTTGTTTGTTTTTTTTACAAGAGAACTTGTGAAGTCTTGATTTACTACTAATGCGTAAAATATAAAAAAAAAAAAATGCATAAACGCATCTCCGACTGTTTTGTCTGTGCAGCCTATAAGAATAGGCCTGTGTCGTGCAATAACGGGTTTAATAGCCTATATTCTATTCAATTACATTAACTGTTTTTATTTATAACATCTGCTGCTTTGCTTCTGTGAAAATGAATAGAGACATCAGCCTTAAACTTTGTTTTTGTCATTTACATCAGTTATATTTGTATAAAATACACTATATATTTTTGTGTCAGTACATTAATGAGCAGCATTAGTAAACTGTGTAAATATAATGAAATGCCAAATCACATGCAGGTTTTTTCGGACCGGAGACCATAATCGTGTAATAATTGATTTTATTATAATATGAAATGCCCAATTTTTCTTTCAATAATGTTTTTTAAAGTTCTGCAAGAATTTCGTGATACTAAACTCTTTTATTAGTTGTTGGGAGAGCGGGCATTTGTGCATCTCTGGGCATTCAGGGCTTAACTCTGGATCAGGAGCCCCCTCTTGACTGAACACAGGAACAGGATTGTGCTCTGGAGGAGAGGATACTTGAGAGCACTTTCTAGGCGCGGGCACTGGAGGGCGCTTTCTAGGAGCGGGCACTGGAGGGCGCTCTGGACTGGATTCGGGGACTGGAGCCCTCTCCTCTTCGTTTTGGCACTTTCGCCCCACCATACTCAGCTTACCCTCAGCCACGGGGCAGGGGGCGGAGCTCCTCTCCGCGCTCACACCGTCCGTGGCTTTCTCCCTTGTGGAAGGCGTTGTTGCCAGCTCACACACCTTGACTGACGTCATCAGCGGTTCTGGCTCCGCGGCAATCCTCAGTACTGTCGCTCCATGCGGCGATGGCTCGTCGGTCGCGGCAGGCTCCGGCTCTCCGCCAGTGGTGGCCTCGGGCATGCGCTCTGCGCATCGGGGAGATGGTGGGCTGGGCTCTGGTTCGGGAGTGGCACTGGTGATATACTCCTGGGAACCGGTGGGGAACGGAGATCCATTTCTCGCCAGTATCCACTCCACAAAGGCAGCGAATTCCGCTCGAGGGCCATCTTCGGACGACGGCGCTCTGCACGCGGTGTTGAGGATGAATTCGGGGCGAAGGAGGGGATCCATAAGGGAAACACTACGGAAACAAAAACTCTGAGAGAAAAATGAAAAACGGAGGGTAAACACAGAGGTTACGGTATTGGGTCGGGTCTTCTGTCACGATCTGTGATGGCAAGGAGCGCGGAGCGAGAAACGAGGAGACGTGGAATACAACAACAGTCTTTAATCCAAAGAATAACGGGGGAATAACACATAATCCAACAAGTAGACCCGACAAACACTAACTGAATGGACTGGGGCTTTTAAACACAGGATAACGAGGGACTAAGGAGACACGCCTGGAATAAAATTAACAATCAACATGAGGGGAGAAACTGGGTCACAGGGAACAAAACACACACAGGTTCATAATCCTGACAGTTTGAGTATGGTATTTTGTTTTTTATTTTTTCCAAGAGTAAAGAATAGACACAAAAGCAGACTCCAGATTTGAACAGCTTCTCTTTATGTATTATGAGCATGTGCACTAAGAATTTTTTTTTTCTAAGATGCATCATTTGTTGTTGCTAATGTTGCAACTTTTATTTTGAGTCATAATCAATTTGAATGAGTGAAATCGTTAATTCCAACTGGTGGTGATTATTGACCCAATTTATGTATCCTTCATTTGATGAAAGAAGCCAAAGCAGTTTACAGATAAAAATGGACATGGTCCATTTGGAATGGTTGAGTGATAATTAGAAATGTCACTCAAGCACACTTTGTGTCAGATTTAGAATTGCATTCAGTTTTAGTATGGAAAAACTAATAGCATGCATTCAGTGCCTCCCTCGTCACTATTTAGCCTGTATACTCTGACCTAATGGTCTTATTAATAATTTAAAATGGCAAAAATGCTGATATAAGTGGCATTACGAGAGACTGGGGCACTGCAACACTGAAATATGCATTGATGCAGAGTGCCCTCCTTCCTGTATAAATTAGCTACTGCTAGAGTTATTAGCATTCTGCTATTTATACATTTAAACTCTGAACTCCCTCCAGCGATACTCACATAAAAGTGATAAGCGATTTGGCAAGTCTGAGGAATAAATCTATTTACTTACATGAAATCCATGTGATAGCTTTTTAATAGAGGCCATTACCATTGTTTCCAGTGATCTAGTGCGATTCCATTAGCGGTTAATTTCTCTGATGATTAGATAAACAAATGCCCTGATGAAACTTTGATTATGTTTCCCTCTCAAATACAGTACAAATCTAATACACAGGATCAGCGGGTCCTCGGGACAGCTTCAGAAGGGATTTCTTACGACTTTTTCGAATGCATCAAAAAACACAAATGACATATTAGCGTGTCACTTAATTGGACGCATGCCCGGACCAATTCAGATAGCAATACATCGTGCCCAGCAGCCTGTTGACAAATAACTCCGTCACCTCCGCTCGATCCAGCTGCTTCGAAATGACTGAAATAATTCAATCACAGTATAATTGCTAACATCAGAGCACATCGATCACAATATTCTGGGAGAGTGCATTCCTG
>NW_015555781.1:886908-910031 GCF_001515605.1 Sinocyclocheilus anshuiensis | reverse complement strand
CATTCCTGCGGAGGGAATTAAGACTTCCAGTTCACGAGTAGAGTAGTCTCTGCCAAACTTTTGACATGATCTTTTTTCGCTTCTTGTTGTTCAGCCATCTTCCAGAAGCTTTCATTAGAAAAAGTATCTATGTGTCACATTCAAAATAGAGCAAATTACATGGCCTGTTGGCTGGGCATATAACATCTTTGCTCATGGACAGATTTTCTTTTGCACTCAGTTATGGTTTACACTTTCTACTGTAATTGCCTTTAGACTGTGGTTTTTTTGCACCTTCTGTGTGTGGGAAAGTATTTGTGCACTTTTGATGTTCAGCACCTGAATTTCCCCCTTAGGGATCAAAACGTTACTTCCATCCACCTTGCCATCTGCAATAACAGGCACCTAAAGGAAGCACACAATCAATTTCTTTATCAGAATTTTTGTCTTGTTTTCCATTGTGTGTGTGTGTGTGTGTGTGTGTGTGTGTGTGTGTGTGTGCGTGTTTTTGTGACAAATGAGGACATAAATTTGTATAATGACAAAGGTATGACACAGGTATTACAAGGAGAAGGTGACTTTTCAGGACATTACCCCATGTCCCCACTTTTCAAAACGCTTATAAATCAAAAAGAATACTATATATATATATATATATATATATATATATATATATAATAGATATTTAGTATAAATATAGAAATAACATTGTGTAAGATAATTACAGTTAAACTTGCTTTGAAAGAATATCTTGAATCAGGTTAATTTGTACAGATAGATAGATAGATAGATAGATACTTTAAATATTTAATATAATTGTTTTTTGTCAATATTCTTAATCTAACCAAGCTTAGCATCTTTTATGCTTAAAACAAAGGATTTTAAAAAGAAAATTAAAACAGTTTGTCTAATTAGTTAAGAAAAAAATCGAGTTTCTTTTTTTTCTGTTAAAATAACTTTGCTTCTCAAGTAAATGTATCTTGTCTTAAGGATGTTTAGATGGTTTTACTGAAAAACAAGACCAAAATAC
Organism: Sinocyclocheilus anshuiensis; assembly: GCF_001515605.1. Lineage (NCBI taxonomy): Eukaryota > Metazoa > Chordata > Actinopteri > Cypriniformes > Cyprinidae > Sinocyclocheilus > Sinocyclocheilus anshuiensis. Next base: position 909,022 of record NW_015555781.1, on the reverse strand, counting down.
TGATTGAACATCTTATTTTGTGCATCAGTTCATCAGCTTTCCACCTACATAGATGCAAGAACCAACATTCAGATGCATCGTCCATGCTAAGAGCCGTATAATTAACGGCTCAGGGCATTTTGTGACCAAATCAAGACCCAATGACCACACTTTCCCTCTAGCTGAATATGCATATTTCACAGAATACCAGACGTATCACTTGAGAAATCACTCATAGCCTCACACGGGGCCTTTGGGAGGGTAAATCACTAAGTGCACAAGAAATCCAGCCATTAGTTCTCCCTCCATTTCCTTGATTGCACAAGTGGCATGAACCGTAATGTGCATGCCAACCTCCCCGTCACAAATTCATAAGAATCCAGCGCAACTTGATTTTTTCCTTCATCTCATCTAGTCCAATTACCAGTATGTTTTTCTTTGCAGAGTTTATCAATCATTTACGCTGAGGGGTGCCTGTTGAGGGAAGCAGCACGGTGCTCGCTGATACTGCATTCAGGTCGTGTTTGTGTTGTAGCAGGGACGTGGAACAGAGATTCATCCACCTCATATTGCTTTGCATACTATTCTATCAGGAAGGAATGACACTAAACAAGTTGATGAGGCCTGTGGCTGGCAGGGTCAGTGTTTGGGTGGAATTATTTTATGCTTGGGTTCAATATCTGGCGCATTTGTGTGACAGGCACGGAAAGCAGCTAGCAGCTCAAACCCGCAATGTAGATTTTCTGATGTGATGCCACACTTCACTGACAGAGCGCAAACTCGTCAGCTGCATGCAATGAATGTGAATGTGGGAATTTGTGAGCATGTGTATAAGAGACTCCTGACCATGTAGTGCTTTGATAGAAGCATGGACACATTCTCGGGGAGGATTAGCCGAGAGATCACTCTTAATCTCTTTCACTGACAATGTATCAGAGAGCGCGTTTAGAATTGAATGAGAATGACTCTTACATTCTAGTCAAGTCAAGTCACCTTTATTTATATAGCGCTTTATACGATACAGATTGTCAAAGCAGCTTTACAGTGTCAAACAGGAAAATAGTTAATAATTGTCAATAATGCAAGAGGACAATAACAAACAGTACATTTTTCAGTTAAAGTCAGTTCATTGATGATTCAGTGATGTCATCATTCAGTTCAGCTCTCTTCCTGTGCAATCAAGCCGACGATATTAGAAATTATGCTTCCCCAACTAAGCAAACCAAAGGCGACAGTGGCATGGAACCAAAACTCCATCAGTGACAGACATGAAGAAAAAAACCTTGGGAGAAACAAGGCTCCGTCAGTGGACCAGTTCTCCTCTGGCTAGACAAAACCAGCAGGGTGTGGTTTAATTCCAGGCTGCAACACAGGTCAGATTGTGCAGAGGACTCCTCTGGTTCTCGTGGGGCTCATTTAGTTGACATGGTCTCTGCTTTCATTCAGGGCTGTAGAGGTCATCTCTAGGTGCTGATCCACCATCCGGTCTTGATATGGACTGGATCTGGGTGGCTACGGTGACCATCTGCTCTGGAAGCTGACTGGATCTGAGTGGCTACAGTGACATTGGAATAAGAATGAAACAGACTAATATTAGCGTAGATGCCATTCTTCGTACGATGTAATGAGTACATCAGGTGTAATGGGAAGTGTTCCCGGTTCTGGTTGACCTAATTATGCAGCCTAACAATCCTTTAACGGATTTGAAATGTGATAGTGTGTTATGTGTAAGCCAGTTTAAAGAGATAGGTCTTTAATCTAGATTTAAACTGACAGAGTATGTCTGCCTCCCGAAGAACGCTAGGTAGATTGTTCCAGAGTTTTGGCAATAAATATGAAAAGGATCTGCCGCCCGTAGTTGATTTTGATATTCTAGGTATTATCAAATGGCCAGAGTTTTGAGATCACACCGGACGTGAAGGACTATAATGTGATAAGATCTCGCTCAAGTACTGAGGAGCTAAACCATTCCAGCCTTTATAAGTAATTAGAAAGATTTGTAAATGTATATGATGTTCAAAAGGGAGCCAATGCAGTGTTGACAGAACCGGGCCAATATGGTTGTACTTCCTGGTTCTACTAAAAACTCTAGCTGCTGCATTTTGAACCAGCTAGAGTTTGATTATTAAGCGTACAGAACAACCACCCAATAAAGCATTCAAATAATCTAACCTTGAGGTCATGAATGCATTTCTTCTTCCATAAGAAAATTTGGAGTTACGACAGCTTTTTTCCCAGGCAGACTGTTAAAGAACGTTACACGCACATCTCCTGGAAATCCAATAGAATTCAACCAATCAGATGATGACTTCGAAACTCCCGAAGCAATTTTCATTTTTGGGTGAACTGTACCTTTAAACTCTTACAATTGGTCTAACCCTGTGTAAAATATAAGTAAACATTAAAGTCTGATCATAAGGTGAACTGTACCTTTAAACTCTTACAATACCCTGTACCCTGTGTAAAATATAAGTAAACATTAAAGTCTGATCATAATAATCAAGTAAACAATTTTTTTTTTTTTTTTTTTGTGCAATCTTTAAAAAACTTGTTATATCCACATATAGGATGTATGCCACAGGAGAAAAAAAAAAACCTGCAGTAGGGTTTAAATTAGGCTTTCCCGATAATGTGTGTGTGCTGCAGACACCGATCATTCCTTGGTCTTATCTTACCCGATAACACAGTGCTCACTCAACTCAGGGCTTTATAATTAAAACCATAATTACACAACTGTGCAGACAATCTCATTTCCAGCTAGCAGCAATTAAATATAATGTGACAGTGACTTAATGATCATTAGAGAGGAACTTTGTATCCAGTAGCCTGCAGATCTCATGAGACGCATGTGCAGAGAAAGACAAAGACCATCTTGAGGCCTGTGTGATGCACCTGTTTAATCAAGAAGTAAAAAAGAGAGCATGCAAATAATTTTCCTTTGCTTTTTGCAACACGATGGGCTGCATTTACAGGCATGTCACTCCAAAGGAACCTTGGATCCTCATATTGGTCTGCAATCAGCACCAAGGACAGATCCAGCGCACAGACTCCAGTACAGCAGCTCCAGGGAAAGAGGAAACACAAAACACAGAGCAAAACAGAAAGAGCTGGCACTGACATTATGGCACAGATGCTTTAATTGCATTCCTATGCAGAAATGAACCCAGTTTGAACATTATGTGTCTAAACCACAGGATGAATCATAAAATATGTTTTAGGGCCAATTAAATGTGGTACAATTATTGGGGAGACTGGAAAGAGTCAAATAAAAAGAAGGATTTACAGTGGAGATTTGGCTATAAATAGACCTATTCCAAATTTGAGAGTTAAATGGCTTTTTATTGGACTGTTTTAGCTACAGGGAGTTCTTCTTTTATGATTATCAAAGGGAAAGGTTTGGTGAAAATATTATCCAGCACAGGTTTTGCCTACTTAAAATTGATTTTGGCAATTCCACAGCACTCACGGGTTCAGGCTAGAGGGAAATGCTTACTTTCTAGTGAAATGTATGTCATGAGTGACTGACTGAACTCAATAGAGCAGGGACCCCATTCACACAGCAGCATTCATAACCATTACTGCCTGCATCGTAAACGCAGAGGGACTATAAATATCATGTTAACTTCTCGCCCTTCATTCAGTTCTATTGGAGAATCAATCAAAGTAGCCTGTCAGTTTCTCCATAGACTTTCACACCAATCACTTGATTACAAGACTAGCTGACTCTTTGCTGTTATTAGAAGGAAAAAAAAGGCTTCTGAAAGGATTCAATATAATTAAGAAAAAAATTACTATTCATCAAACAATCCTGAAAAAAAGTATTACTGTTTCCACAAAAACATGAAGCAGCACAACTGTTTTCAACATTGATAATAATTATTCTTGAGCAGCAAATCATCATATTAAGAGTGATTTCTGAAGGATTTTGTGACACTGAGGGAGTTTGGAGTAATGTCTGCTGAAAATTCAGCTTTATCATAACAGGAATAAATTACTTTTTAAAATATATTCAAATAGAAAACTGTTTTTTTTTTATTGTAATAATAGTTCACAGTGTTAATGTTTTTACTATTTTACGTATTTATATATTTTATATATTTTTGATCAAATAAATGGAGCTTTTATGAGCATAAGAGACCAACCCCAAACATTTAGAACAATAGTGTGTAGCCTAATAGATAAAAAGATATGAATCACAAATATTACATAGTATATTGTAGTTATGTTTTCCCATGCTTCTGAAAGTGTCAAATTTAGAAATAGGTTTGGATTTGAATTTGTCAGGATAAGGTTTCAGAAGGAATCAGATTTTTTTTTTTTCACAAAATAATTTTTGTCAAAGTGTCCATGAGCAAAGATGGTGCAAGTTTAAAGCATACCAAATGTCTTAAAATGGTAGCTTTGGTCTGTCCCAACTCAGAAGTCTTGACTTGCATCCAAAAATTTAAATAATAATAATTATAACATGATAATGCATAATTCAGCTTAATTAGTTAATCCTCAAATAAAGAATACAGCTCATTTTCTGTTGAGAATTGGTTTCTGACATGCTGAAATATTGAACGTGTCAGCATTTTAGTGGCTTTTATTTTCTCAGTGAGTAAATCTGCATTCAGGAGTGGGATTTGGAGAGCTTATCTTATAAACCAGCCTGTCTATATTACCTATGACTAATGAAAACTCATCTTCACAACAGACTATGAAACTAAAATCGATAGAGGCCATTGTACACTGGAGGCAACTGCATAATGTTTGTCCACATGAAGTATGTGATATGCACATCTTGTGTGGTCTTCGGTCACTTTTGACCAAAGAATTTTACATTTTGAATATTTAAATATCGTAGCTTCAGCAGAATGGTATGAAACTTGGTGACTTTTATGGCACTTGGTATGTGAACACACAAAAAGATTGAGGGCATGATTCGAAAAAGCTAAGTGCTCGTAAAAAAAATAGTCACACTCATGGACTTCGGTCAAAAATGACCGCCCATAGGAAATGAATGGGAAATGGCAAAAAATTTAAAATACAGAAAATTTTTGTGTGTACAATCTACAAATCCCCCACGATGCAGAAAAAAGGGCATGATTCGAAAAAGCTAAGTGGTCGTAAAAATGATCAAAATGCTCAAAAATGACCGACCATAGGAAATGAATGGGAAATGGGGGTGAAAATACAGAAAATGTTTGTGTGTACAATCTACAAATCCCCCACAATGCAGAAAAACATTGCACAGCAATGAAGGGGTGAAACTCTAAAACATCTAGAGTGCAAAATCAACACACCCACTCACACATGCGCGGACACACACACACTTGTACACACACACACACACCCCTATGAACTGATGTGCCTGTAACACAGCAACTATGTAAAATAAAATCAATAATTCAACTACAATTTAGTAAAAAAGTGGACAGCGAGGAAGGGGTTACACTCGAAAACATCAAGAGTGCAAAACAGACACATCCACTCACACACACTCACAGACACACACACAATTATACACACTCAAATAAATTGGTATGGCTATAACCTTAAAGCCAAAATGAGTCAGAAAACTGAAATAAGAGGTTAAAATCAGATCAGGCCCAGAAGGTTTAAGCTCTGATAAAGCATTCCTGTTTATTTTTGTTACATTTTTATAGAATTTTAATGTTTTGTATAACAAAATGCTTTCTGTGTTCAGGTTTGACTGTATAACAAAATGCTTTCTGTATTCAGGTTTGACTGTAGTAATAATAATTCAAAAACTGACGCTTCAAATCAACATTTAAAACAACAAAAAATATAAACCTTGACAAAAGTAGTCTTTGAGAATGCCTTAATATACATTCAAATCCTAATGAAGACCATGAGTGTGACTCCCAAATGAGGAGCGCACAAGGGTTAATGCATCTTGCTCATTGTAATGGTTTGAAATACAGGCACTCAGCAAACCACAGCATCCTCACCATTGCCATTAGAAAAACTCTCATTTCTTACTTTGGTATTCCCAGTAAAAGGTCAAACCCAATTACAGATATTTTGCCGGCGGCACTGTGCGACTCCACGAACAATGATTCCTCAACCATTCAAATTAAAGGTTGAGACAGAAACAAGTCAAGGAAATTAAACCCCGACACACAGGTCAATTTCAGCATAGCAAAATGCCTCCCATGCTTCAGTATGTCAAATAAACCTTATTTAGAGACTATGAGAATCATTAGAGCATGAGATGCCATGTCTAATGCTAAGCTGAACATTATTAAAGGTTTCTTCTAAGGTTTATAGCCAAGGGGGACAGAAAGTGCACAAGGACGAATCTGTTGATTTCACTGCCTACATGCTTGCTTAGACTGGGCTGTATAAAAAAAAAAAAACTTTTGGAAAATGATTGACTGACAACGGGTGAGATTCAGAATTACTTGTCATCATGCCATCCTGGTATGTGGCATTTGTTATATCACATACTGTAAGTTTATGTAACATTCCCAAGTTTCTTCTGTAACCCGGTAAACACATGATTGCTGGTGGTTAAAAAACAGAAATATGTCACAAGTGATTGTGACAGCAATCATGATTGAGGTGTACAAAAAAAAAAAAAAAGTCTCGCCATCCTGGAAAAAGAGAATACTAAAACTCATCCAGCACTAGATTTGAGGGAGAACACTGTTTCAGTCCCTCTTGTCCATTTATTTTTCCTTGTGATCTATAAGTCTATTTGTTTATTTATTAATGGCAAGCTGTGAGACGAATGGAAAACAGAGCAATGGAGACGTGCAATGAAATTTATCTGTTAATTTTTTTAAAACAGATGTTTTAAAGGGAAACTTATCAAAGGAAACCACGCTGACCACTTCTCAGCACCTATCAAAGCTGCTGCATTGTGCTACGAGACAAAACCACCTGCGAGGTGTTTTTCTGAAACACGTTTAATTTCTAATGCAAAATGGCAGCAAATGGCCCTTTACGAGCCAATGATTCCGAAAGTGCCGTATATTGGTAGATTGATGAACTTTCTTTTCAACAGCCGTATTCTATCACTTTTATGAGTCTGGCGTGCAAGGTGTTCCCATCAGGACAAATGGGGTGGAAATGGTGTTTGCACTGGGTTGTCCTCAGCCAAAATAAAGGCATGCCCACTATCCCATCAGCCTCGGCTGGACTCTGTTCAGTGAAGCGAAATTACAAGAGGCCAGGGATCATTTCCGTCATAATGTCATGCATTAGCATATATCCTGCAGCCGGACTCCAAGGCATGTGGCACTTTCATGAATGTAATAGACTTTGCTGTCCCATTATTTTACTAATTACTTTTGAGGCAGAGATCCCATGTGTTTTAGTAAATAAATCGAAACCCTAAAACAGTATATGAAAATTATTTTTAATAATTAACTATTTTTATATTTAGTGCTCAGACCTGTTACTGCAAGAATTTCGCCCTATTTTTAAGCAAACATTTCTTAAAATTGTGACACTTAAGTGAGTTATGAGAATTTATGAGAAATATATGCTACCATTCAAAGCTTTATAGTTAGATTTTTTTTTTATTCAGCAAGGATGCATTAAATTGATTAAAAATAGAGTAAAAACATTTCTATTTCAAATAAATTCTGTTCTTTTTGAACTTACTATTCATCAATTCTGAAAAAAATGTTTCATGGTTTCCACAAAAATATGACGCAGCACAATTGACTTAATAAGAAATGTTTCTTGAGCAGCAAATCAGCATATTAGAATGATTTCTGAAGGATGATGTGACACTGAAGACTGGAGTAATGATGCTGAAAATATAGATTTACATCATAGGAATAAATTACATTTCAAAATATATTCAAACAGAAAACCATTATTTTAAATTGTAATAATATTTCACTATTTTTACTGTATTTTTGATTTTAAAAATGAGCTTTTGTGAGCATAAGAGACGTCTTTCACTTTTTTTGTCATTATCTACAAATCAACTTACAAAACTATTCCCAAACCAGCTTTTACAGAGTGACAGCTTAATTTACTAAACCTCACATAGAATAAAGGAGAAATAAAACCACTCATTTAAAATGTATTTTGAGGTTCTGAGGTCAACAAAAAAATGTTGACCATTTTCTGAAGATTATTATTATTATTTTTTGTCATCATACACGTGCCACATAGAACTAAATTATTTGGGTTCATTATACTGTGCTCATAGTTATTATGCTGTGCTCATTAGTCATTATACTTAGCCCATAGTTTGCTAGCAAGAAGAAATCAAGGAAGAGTTTTTCATAATGAATCTCAGCTCGTCTAAAGCTCTATCTTCATCTCCTACAGGTATTGTTTTTATTCATGCTTTGAGAATAAAGTATTGTCCTCATTACGAGAGCTGGACAGTGAAGCATGGCTCAATTCTCTCCATCAGATGAAAAGACAGAAAGCACCTTCCTATTCCAATCACAGTCCCATCCATCCCGACTCCATGCAACATTTATTATGGAGGATGAATGTCTTAGTCATTTCAATAAGCAACAAAGGCAAACCATAGTAAAAGTTTAATCGCACTCATCACAAACATCTGCAGCAATGATGATGGACCAGAGTGCTAACGGAAAAGTACTCATGATTCGAAAACAAAGAGCACATGGATGGAAATTGTATTTTTACTGTGTAGCATTTGCCATTTTTACACAATTACCTTTGTCATGTTTGAACAAACACAGTGGACAGAGCTGAGATTTACTGACATTAAAGGTGTAACCCTGATAATGCATTCAAAATCTGTATATGATTTTTGCATTCTGAGTCCATTCGGTCCATTATAAAACAATCATAACAATATTTTTTATCTAAAACCACTTATCAGCAACTCTTCATTCACTATCTACATTCACTCAGCAACTGAGAGAATGTAGAGAAAAACAGCTTTGAATGTAACCACATTATTACGATGTTATTACTGCATTTACCCCTTTTTGAATAAATAAAAAATGAGAAATTCTTTGAAATGTAAAACTACACATGAACCACACAAAAAATGTGTGATGCTTTGATTTTATAACTCGTGATTGCTCAAAAACAATTTATGAAACATATTTATTTCTAACAAAACAACATCAAAACAGCATTAATATTACTCTGAAAAGTTTTCAAACAAAATGAATTAATTTTACTTGCATAAACTTTTTTCAGATGAAAAAGGTGATCAATTTGGCATGCTGCAATGGTTTGTACATAGGCATACATATTCATGTTTATCAACAAAATTCAGTCCCAAAAGTGTGTGAGATATGGGAAAAAGCTAAATATAGTTTACATTCTTTTCAGTGTTTTTTGACACTAATATAACTTCATAGATAAGTTAATAAAAAGTACTTTTGAGACCTAGTGGTCTCCATACACGAAATTAATTTAAGTTATATCTCTTGAAAAAAAATAAATAATAAATGTAAAAAAATAAATAATAATCTGAAAAAATAAATAGTGTATTTTGAGGGTCTTAAATAAAAATAAATACAAAATACATTGTCCCCCATCTATTTAAGGATAATCACAGAAAATGCTGCAATTTGTGTCTCATGGCTGACTATTGAAATTATTAACAGACTATTTAATCTGATTATATGTCAGTTTTAACTCAGTTTAGAGTGTAATGGAATATTTTATTATTAAATATTTGTCATCTCATCACCAATACAATTTAATAGGTTATATACATTTTTTTTTTTTTATCTAATTGCTTTTATTGACATTAAAATATCATCTTGTGATATCAAGTATTTTTGACCATGTGGTTCAAACAGAAGCTCTTGGAGTCTTTGAGAATTTGTTTTTCTTGGCACAAAGTAGAAAAATATTGACTGAATAATGTGGAGTTGTGTTATATTTGCTTGTTAAGGCTGGTATTTGCCATTTTTGCTTTGACCATTAACCCCTGAAACATTTTAAATGTAACAGTGTTAGCACAAAACATATTGAAAGAGAAATGTCATGGGTTGGTTTTATTTTTCTATTTAATTACAATGTGATGGCAAAGCTGAGCAATAACATAATATACTCACTAAAATTATTCTGTTTATGAATTGCCAACTTACCGTAACTGGACTGAAATAGCATTTAATTTCTTAAAAGGTCAGTAATTAATAAATAAGTATATAAATAAATAAATCTGGACCTTTTTAGGCAAAATGCACTCATATTTTATTTAATATGTCATATAAACTTTTATTCAAATATGAGAACAGATCAGTGTGTTGGCCCTTATCCAGACTGGCGTACACTGAAATGTTTCTTTAATCTAGTTTTCCAGCACTCTCCCAACCATCTGCAGTCTTCACAAAGCAGCTAAAGATACACACGTACAGTATATCACCAGCATCCCAAACGTCACCTTTCATCAATTGGGAAGTTAAAATAGAAGCAAGGATCTGCTGTAATTCATCTGGTAAAGTCTTTGGTGTCAAAACACAGGGAATGGCGTTTGATCTTAAAAAGAAGGTGGAGAAAGAGAGGAAAGCATTGCGAGACAGACATTTCTCAGCATAGCTGTTTCAACAAATCTTAAATAAACACCAATGCAAACCGCCGTTGTCTTTGAGTAGAGGTGGCGGAAGAGTCTCTGTGCTGCAGTGCTCTGCGGGATGGATCCGCATGATAAAGACAGCAGATAAAATACCACAAGACAGGCAGAACACACACACACATCCTTATCACTTATTATAGCTTACATTACTGTGAGAAACCAAATTTGCCTATTCTTATTAGAGGTGGGCCAGAGAAGTCACCCGAGCAGTGTGTACATCAACTATGTCCAGCCAAATGATAGCCTTGTGCCAGACAATTGTAAGAAGGGACAGGGTTTATACAGATATAATAATGGACCCTTTTCACATATAAGAGTTCTCAGAAGTGAAAGCCGTCATAGTTTGGTAAACTTCTGTAGTGGTGAACGGAAACTACAACAAATTAATTTTTTTGAATTTGAATTCCGATTTGCTCCAATAGCAAAACGAAAGAATCCAGGATAGAGTTTATATTGCTTTACAAGAGAAGCAATATAGAGAGATTGATTATAAGAAGGGACAGGGTTTATACAGATATAATAATGGACCCTTTTCACATATCAGAGTTCTCAGAAGTGAAAGCCGTCATAGTTTGGTAAACTTCTGTAGTGGTGAACGGAAACTACAACAAATTTATTTTTTTGAATTTGAATTCCGATTTGCTCCAATAGCAAAACGAAATAATCCAGGATAGAGTTTATATTGCTTTACAAGAGAGGCAATATAGAGAGATTGATTATGGTGGTCAGAAAAGAGAAAGATTTCAAATTTGCCATCACTCCCTCAGGCATTGTATTAGAAACACCCACACAGTGGTGTTAACTAGTTTTCTGAAATGTAATGATAATATAACACAAAGTATATAGTGTCAGTCTTATGCACACCCCTTCAAGTAAAGTGTAACCCATTTTTTTTATTAAAATATAAAAAATGTTGCTAGATTCACATTAATACTTGTGGAAATGCATCATCACGGTCTGTGAAAATGGGCCATTGCTGAAGTCCGGTTTACGTCACCTGTCATTTCTAAGTCTGTCATTTCATCAGAGGATCAGGTTATGACATTTTGATTAAAAGTGACAAGACAAAAAAAAAAAAAGTAAAAAAAAATGAAACATAAACATGTATGAATTGTTCAGAACACAATAACACACGACTGGAAAATAGATAAATAGATGAATTTCCATTTCATGTCATTTAACTCGTGCTGATGAGTACACTGTAAAAAAAATTCCGTAAAATTCCAGCTGTGGTTGCCGGAATTTTACCATAAAAGATACGGTAGCAACATTTTAGGTTTTACGGTTTTAACTTAAATTTATAGTTAAATACTGTAATTTCATTAACTGATATAATGTTAATATACCAATCTATTGAAGTATTGAAATCTGTTTTGTACCTTTGTAATACACTGATAACCACCAAATGCAGGTGGTGATGAGAAAGTCACATGATGAACCAAAGCCCATCACAAGCAGCTTTTAAATAATAACATATATAGAAGGTGCACAAACACTAAACACCATCATGGTAACACACATGAAACTGAAATAATGCAATAAACATTCATTTAACAACAGTAGGTGTAACACACAACCCTAATATACAAAACTGATAAGAAAAAACTAAGAAGAAACATAGTTATTTATAGTTATTATACTGGGAATGTCAATTTACGGTTATTCACTGTAAATTATAAAGTCTTTTTCACTTCCAAAAACGGTATACTACCGTAAAATTAATGTCCAATACATGTAATGTCCAATACAGTTTTTCACCGTATATAGTAGGGGAATTTACCGTTAACCATTTAACAGGTTTTTACTATAGCATTTTTACAGTCTTTTACCGTTAAATTCACGGTAATTTTTTACAGTGTATACTGAAGCACAAAATATCTTTCTCCATTCACAACCAATTTCCTCTCATTCTTTTACTTCTTCTCATTCTACTGTGTTCAATGGCAGCAAGCCAACCTAAAGCCAATCTCTGCCACCTACCTGACTGGAGTGTGAATCACAAAATTGTTGGCGGCGAAACTTTAACATCAGAGTGGGTGCCAATATTTCTAACTTTAATGTGCAAGGCTTACGGTGTCATCCACTTCCATTTATTTTTGTTGTCCAAAAAAAAATTAAAATTGTAAATATGTTATGCTTCTTGAAATTGCAAAATTGTAATAATAGTCATTTGTTATCATATTATTTTAATGTATTACCATAATCATTAACACACTGGTTTCACATCTTTTGTCCACCATATAGTTTTTGTCTTTGACTGATGGACCATTACTACAAGGCACATGCATTTATGTCTCAAATGATTTTTACTGAGTGGCCAACAAAAAAGTCAGATTTAAAATCATATACATCTTCCATTGAGATGAACAAGAATGCAAAAAATAAACGTGTCCTGTGTAATCGGTCTATAAGCCTTGTTATTGTTTACTTTTCAAAGGCAATTAAGATTCTGTTCATGTCCTAATGTTCTGGCTTTGGCTTTTAATCTTTCTCATATGGATTCTGTAGAGCTTATTTAAATCAATAAATGGCCTCAATTACGCATGAGAGCCGATTCCATTTGATTCACTCCTGCCCCTCTGGGCTATATTTTATACAACATTCACTCATTTAGTTTCATTATCTACAGAAAACGCACTGCTTTCCCTCACATCAAATGGCATTTTCACCCCATTGCTGACAGCATCAGCACGGTGACTCCTGTGGGCCTGGTCACCTTTTTCAATGCATATTTCATCCCAGAGAGATTGTTGGCTGGTAATCCATTTTCCATTTTTATGGATACACTTAAAACCAGATCACTATTTGCATGAGTTATGATATGCCATAAAAGCTGAAAATCTCATACATACAAAATGACACAAACATCTGCTTTCACTAACAAACAAAACTCGCATCCAACCCAACCCAAACTGGTCGATCTGACAGATAAGACAAGATTTGAGATATAGTCCAAATTTTTCATACTTTCTATATCATTTATAGGTTTTGTTTCTGTCAATAGTTGTTGCTCATAGAAACTATCAAGCCTGCTGAACCATGTGTCTCTAATTAACCTCCATTACCCTCTGTCTGTAAAGTTACTGTATCTGTCAAAACCTCTAACATACAGCTCTTTGATTGGACTCGATGTAAACCTCGAATAGGTCCATGTAATTGATTGTAAATGCATTTTGTGAAAGAGAAAGAATTTGTCAGTCAGTAATAAATAACTAAACACGCTCTCAGGCCACAGAGGCACATATCTGATAAGCTTTGTCTAACGGCCAAATGAAAATGTCCCACGTACAGAACTCTTGCCTTGGCATTGGCTAATGCTTGCCTCCACATCCTGCTGTCAGTGAAGGTTTATATAAGGAAACATGCTTAAAAACTCTTTTTTTTTTTTGCGTAAAACATATTTCTGAAGTAAATGACTAGGATTGCTAAGAAGTAATTAATTCATAATGTTAATTATCTAAATAGATAGTTCACCCAAAAATGAAATTTCTGTCATTTACTCACCTTCATGTCGCTTCAAACCTGTATGAATTTCTTTCTTCTGTGGAACATAAAAGAAGATATTTTGAAAAATGTGTTTTGCTTTGTTTTGTATTGTTTTAATGGGCAGGCATCTATTAAAATTTATGCCTTTTTTATTTTTTAAATGGTAATGTTTTGTATATTTTTGTTAAATTATTTTTTTTTTTTTGCAGTTTTTTTTTTTTTTATATTTTTGTTAAATTTTTTTTTTTTTTTTGCGTTTTTTTTTTTTTTTTTTTTTTTTTGTAACTTATTTTTACTGAAGAATGTAATAAACTGCATTGTACCATCTCAACAAAAAAACAACACAAATATACAGTAAAATATATTTGAACTAAAATATACAGTACAGTCCAAAGGTATGAAATGGTTGAAATCTTGTTTGTTTGTTTGTACAATGAAAATTGACAAGGTCCAGTTTTATTTTGGATCCTACTGACTTTCTATGTAAGGACAAAAACAGCTGAAACATTCTTCAAAATATCTTCTTTTGTGTTCTACAGAAGATAAAACGTCACACAGGCTTGTAACAACATGAGGGTGAGTAAATGTCATTTTTGGGTGAAATATCCCTGTCATTCACGTTCAAACGATTTTTAATATACATACCACAATTCACCAATTGCAGATAGTGGATAAACCTTTCAATCTGAATGATAGGCAGTGGGCAGGCGACTATCTGAGAGGAAATCATGCTGCCAAACTCTGACTAAGCTCTCCTCCATCAAACGTTATATGCTAAAAGGGTACATGGCACTAAGTAACACAAGATGCCGGCTGCATTAGTGCAGAGTGCAAGCTTACCACTCAGTCCATTTGAGCGTGCATCCTTTCCTCTGCTTCGTTTGCACACTAGGTATGACAGAGTGTTAGATTACGAACATTTACACTTCCTCTGATGAACAACGGCTGTCTGCGATCAAACTCACCCACCCCCTGAGCAAGAGACACCAGCACTTATTTAGCATGTCACCAAACATATCTCCCCGCTCTCTTCGTGGGCTCAACCGGACTGACTGCAACCTCCTTACAATGAATCATAATTAATTTCACACATGCTAAACAACTAATGAGCTCTAGTGCCTAGAGCCTGGTATTTCTAATTCCCAGAGGCTCAGATGCAGACTGTGCAAAACCTTTTATCATGAACAAACAGGTTTTATGATGCATTTAGAAAGATTAAACCAAATCTATACATTCTATAAAATGAATGCCTTTAAATTTTGAAATGTTTTTTTTTTTTTTTTACATTTGTATTATTTTGAAAGATGTCTGATTAAGATATAGTGTTAATAAACTACCATCCAGTAAATAAAATACCATCTCAAGCTAAACATACAGTATAGTCCAAAAGTCTGAAATTATATTTAATATTCATAATTTATTCATTGCTGTTCTAAAGTTTGGGGGCAGTAGAATTAATTATTTTTTTTTTTAGGTTTAAGATTTTATAAAGACTTTTACATTGTTACAATTGTTTTTTAAATACTGTACTGAACGTTCAAAGAATCCCTGAAAAAAAATGTATCACTATATCCACAAAAATTAAGCAACACAACTGTTTTCAAAAATAAAAACATTGATTATGATAATAATAACAACAACAACAATAAAAAAAAATTATTGGGAAGCAAATCAGCATATTAGAATGATTCCCATCACGTGACACTGAAGACTGGAGTAATGGCTGCTGAAAATTGAGCTTAAAATAAAATAAATAAACTGTATTTCATATATGTGAATATGTATTTTATTATAGCAAAGTTAAGTTTGAGATTTTAGGTTTATTAACACAAACTATTCATTATTAAAGGCATTTTTTCTTGCACATATGTTCATGAGAGACACAAAAGCATCCTTGTTGTAGAAAGACTTGTCAAAGACTTGTCTGAGAAGAAGCCAAAAATGAATAAATTCATACATTCAGATCTGCATAACTTGTGATGGAGAGAATATAAGGCTGAGCTTTACTGGAATGTGACAGACAGCATATGTGCCTCATGGAAACAGCTGTGAAACATAGCACTGTTCAGATGGAAAATGCTTATTTTTAACTACAGGTGACACAGCTTAGCTGTCTGTGTATCATAACACAGAGGAAACACCTAATCGTTTTGCTGTTGTTAAGGGTCTTTATCTCACATTCCGTGATATAGCCACAGGGTATACGCTCGCAATGAGCTGCCTGAAAAAGAACAGGAGTTACATAATGCAAATGCCACCATGTTAGAGACGTGCAGCGTTTAGTGTCTGCGCAGGCTGCTTGACAGCGTACGGCTTGGCAAATCTCCTTACCTTCTGCTTATGTATATTGACAGGCTTATTTTTAAACTAAAGTTTGAGGACATCTGTGGTAAAAGCACAATGCTTATCAGCACTACCCAGCTATTCAATACATCTGATTTGAGTTTGGTACTTCAGATGAAAACAGTAAGCTTGAGCACAACACGAAGGCCCCAGCGAACAACAGCGTTCTCTTAGGCATCTTTGTTGTCCTTAAGAAAGTCAATGTGAACCTGTGTAAGAAACCAGAGGACAAGATGATTAAATTTCCCCCTTCAGCCACACAGACTCAAAGTACAAGAGGGAATATACAGCAAGGTCACTACAGTCTCCACAGCGCAGACCAGTGACATGTTTGTTTGTTTGTGTTTGTTTGCCCTAGTCATCTTCCTTCCACTATTTTCATGAGGGAATCAGTGAAAGGTAGAAGAGGAAGTGTCAGGGAAGGGTAAAGGGAAACATCGCAACTAAATAGAGATATGAGAATTTAACAACTATGATGTAAACGCAGTTCTCTAAAGGGTCTTCAGTGGTTAAAAAAAAGGCACATGCAAATGAAAGTGAATAGAGACAATCCATAAATGTTGAAATACTGTCATACTGTCTCTGTCATATTATGATATGGTATTATATTATATTATAGGTATTATTCCTATTTCAAATTATATATATATATATATACAGTATATATACACATACATGCAGTGGATATAGAAATCACCCCTCTTTAAAATAATACAGGAACAGGAAAACTGGTCAGAGAGGCTTACCAAGAGGCCTACAGCAACTCTGAAGCAGTTGCAGGAATCTGTGACAAAGAGTGGTCATTGTGTGACAACAATATCACAAATTCTCCACAAATGTGGCTTGTATGGGAGGGTTGTGAGAAAAAAGCCACTCCTCAAGAAAAGGCCACATGCAGTCACGACTGAGCTTTGCCAAAGCACACCTTGAAGATTCTGAGGCAGATGAGACTAAAATTGAATTATTTGGCCTCAACACCAAATGATATGTCTGGCGGAAATCCAATGCAGCTCACCATCCAAATAACACCATTCCTAAAGTACTGTAAAGCACTTTAGTTATCCTCTTATGGAGGTGTTTCTCTGCAGCAGGGGACTGGAGCACTTGTCAGGATAGAAGGAAAAATGGAAAAATACCGTCAAATTCTTGAGGAAAATCTGCTGCCCTCTGCCAGAAAGTTGTCAATGGGAAGAAGGTTTACCTTCCAACATGACAATGACCCAAAGCACACAGCAAAACTGACCACACAGTGGCTGAAGGAGAAAAAGGTGATTTGCATGGAATAGTACTGTACTGAAAATCTGTGAAATGACTTGAAGCCTGCAGTCCACAAACGATCACCATCAAATTTAACTGAACTTGAGCAATTCTGCAAAGAAGAGTGGGCAAATAATGCAAAGTCTAGATGTGCAAAGTTAGTAGAGACAGAGACATATCCCAACAGACTAAAGGCTGTAATTAAAGCAAAAGGTGTTTCAACAAAATACTGACAAAAGGGGGTGATCCTTTTTTCAAATCAGTGATTCTGTTTTTTTTTTCTGACATGCTGGTGTTATATCTTTTACTTGGATGTTATAAGTTGCACTGAGTGGAAAAAGCTGGAAATATTACAATTTAGTTTTAATTTTAGTTAACTATAATAACCCTGGATTTCAGTGTGTTCATTATATCCAATTTGACATAATGCCATTAAACCTAAAACAACTGTTTCTATATATATATATATATATATATATATATATACAGTATATATAGTTTTAACAGCTTTACAAGTTTTAAAAGAAGAATATATCAAAATGCTTTCATTAAATTATTATCTTCACTTTTCTGCTTTTAAATCCTCCAAAAAATTGGCCATTATTATCTTCACTTTTCTGCTTTTAAATCCTCCAAAAATTGGCCATTATCAGTGCCACTCCGTGAGACAAGGAGAGACATTTATTTTATTTAGTTAGTTCATCTTATTTATTTATGTCATGGTAATTTACATTTTTGAAACATTCCTTTAAAAAAAGCCCAGCAACATGTTTGTTTGTCGAAGTCGACTCCCACAATCTTTGCGAAGGAACGAGTGAAAGGTAGAAGAGAGGAGATGCGTTGGGGATGGGCAAAGGCAAACATCAGCAAGTCTGGGCATAATCAGTTACTATGACACTCCGGAGGATCAAAAGCAATGAGCTGCTGACTGTTTAATAAACTGGGAGCTTAACGCTGCAGTATGCTCTTAACTATGATTCATTACTGTCACTAGATCCTGTATGAAAATAAAAGAGGTGCCTGAGGAGTCTGCTCAATTCCAGCAATGCTAAATTGCCGTAAATTGCCTCCGCATTGCACGTCAAGACTTTGTATGGAGTTCAGTTTCACACTTTTTTTAAAGATCCAATTAAAAATACATGAAAAGAAGAACTTAAGAAATCCTCACAAGTAGCTAAATGGGTTTAAAGTTTATGTATTGGAAGTATAGGCTGATATTTTATTAATTAGAGGCTTTCGTTTAATTACAAAGGTGGAATTTTAATGCTAAATAACCCAGATGATAATTCAAATACAGATGTCAGTCATATTACTGAAGTCGCTATGCAAATTAAATATGCATCCTCAGTTTGCAGTTAGCATTCAGAATCAAATTATTTTATATTGATGACAATACATCTAATTGTGAAAAATACTGATTAATGAGTGGAGGAAAACAGCTACAATATTAAGAATTTGTGAGTTCCCTTGAAATGTGTTTAATTGTGTGCACTATATTATGCATTTTAATACCTCTATAAGAAATGTAATGTGTGATATGCATCACACAGTTTGCTGGTAATACTGCAAAAGCAGAGAAGAGAAAGTTTACCTTCAGAAGAAACAGTGTGTGTTTGCTAGAGACTTTAATGTGCCCTTGCCCTACCTGGGTCATGAGAGAAAGGGATTCTGGGAGTGTAAAAGACATCTGAGGTGAATGCCCTAAAACAGTTCCCACACAATAAAAACTTCACACTCCTCTAGTATAACACAATCTATAATTTATTGTACTGCATTCATTATCATTCCCATGACTCTTTGCTTGAGAGGCTGGACAGTACACGGGAAGGCTGCTGTCATAAGCAGTTATGACAAATGTATATATTTAAAATGTCAATTACCCTGAAAAGCCTGTTGAAGTTGCACTTTTGATGCATATTTTAAATGCACAAACTTAAGATTATTCACTGTGCAAAACAGCTTGAGGCGCATCCAGACTGACAATCACATATGGGGACGCCAATCTTCTGAAGATGAGATCGCCAACAAGTGAATTCAATGAAACAAATGCTGATCTGAAAATGTAACAACTTTACTGTGATGTAAATGCAGTTGTCTAAAGGGTTTTAAGTGGTTAAAGAGGCAATGGAAGTGAATGGGGCCAATCTATAAATGATGCTAAGATCCCATACTTGTGTCACCAAAAAACAACGCTACAGCAGTTATTTTACTTTGAAATGTGCGTTCCGTGTCGGAATGTCCGTTTTTGTTTTGGTCTGTGTGATTCCACCTACTGCCAATTTACCCTAGTATTTCAACACCCCAGGTTACCAGCTGGCAAAAAAGACAGCGTATTGCAGCAATGGAAACCAGCAAACAAACTGGGTCAGGGATCGCAGTTAAGGTCACTGGAATATTTATTTATTTATTTAAAAACAACCCTGCACCACTTTTCCACCACTGAAAACAGTACTTGTTGTGAAAACGTTATATTATGGATGTAAAAAAAAAGTTCGGCACTCAACCCCAGATTGCTCCAGAGGGACTGTTCCTGCAATTAGCGTACTGCAATTTACTTTGGAAGAAAGCATCTGTTACATGACAAGTAATGAAATGAGATACAAATGCCCTGTTCAAACAGGATAAATATGGCATAACAATGGAGTCAAAACATGTTTCAATATGCTCAGGTGTAGCAAAGACGCCTGTGGCATCTGTTGTTATGGGACATGGCATTGAAGTTTCTTTGAGACAGAAAGTCTGAGTAAAGCGTTCAGTTAACACTATACCATGTAAGTGTTAGCTACCTGAATTAAAAGTGAGTTTCATTCAATGAATATTACTGACAATTATGAGGTATAGTCAGTAATAACTAAGATAGGAACAGAAACCCGAGCCCATTATCATTTGACAATTATGTTTTCAGTTGTTGCAATGTTGTTAGTTGTGTAACATTTTAATACCATTCAGCGTAATCAAATCAACTGGCTGTGTTTAATTTGAGAAATCAACCAAATCAGATTAAAATCTAAACGGAGAGCAATTACAGTACATGTTGTGTTTGTACTGATTTGCTGGACCTCAGTTGGTCCCTCAGCATTACTAAAAGAAAGAACTGTAGTTGGTTGCTTTGATGTTGAATGGACAACCCTGTCCTGTGTAAGGATTCAAAATAAACAGCAATGTCTACTTTATGATGACAATCAAAAGTACAGCATGACTATGAAACTAACAGACTATGGAAACTATCACAGCATTCACAAAATTAATTTATCCTTTATATCCCACAAAATCTTGAGACAAGCTTTTGGATAATTATGCAAGTGTACTTTCCTTGAACCTGAAGGAATAATCCAGGGTATAGCTTAAGCTCTGTTGATGTTTTGCATATTGTCTAATTAATTAATTAATTCAGTTTGTTAAATAAAGAATGGAAATGTACAAATATTTGCAAAGCAACATTCTATTATTCAAGGGACTAGATCTTCTAGCATAAGGATGTCACTTAATAAACATGCTAAATATAATAAGGTTTAATGAAGATTTGTGTGCAATATAGACAACTCAAAAAAATAACATTTTACAAAATAATTCATGAAACTGCTTCAGATTTCTGTTTATAAAATCTCCAGTACACTTGCACCATAGACTTCTATTGTAAGAATTATTTAGGTAGAAATCCTGCTTAAAGCTGAACTATGTAAAATTTGGCCCTCTAACAGTTATACTGCATGGGTTGTGCGGATGAACATTTGTTTTAGTTGTGCTTCGGCTGCCTCTGGGCATGCTTATGAAACTAATACATGAATGTGGTTCAAAGCACTGATGTACGCATGTAAATCTGAAGAAATGTGTCATCTGAGCAGTTAAGTCTTTTACTGTTGTTTTGAGCAGTGGTGGATGAAGTACCTGAAAGCCGCACTTAAGAAAAAGTACAGATATCTTACCAGAAAATGACTTTGGTAGAAGTTAAAGACACCGGTTAGAATATTACTTGAGTAAAAGTTTTAAAGTATGTGATATTTATTGTACTTAAGTATGAAAAGTATCTTTTTAATAGTAAAGGGGTCATATGATGCGATTTCAAGTTTTCCTTTCTCTTTGGAGTGTTACAAGCTGATTGTGCATAGATAAGATCCCTGAAGTTGCAAAGACTAAAGTCTCAAAACCAAAAAGATATTCTTTATCAAAGTTAAGACTCTGCCACGCCCCCCTAAAATGGCTCGTTCTAACACGCCCCGACATATCTACCTCACTATGTGGAAATATTTGCATAATGCCGCCCAAATGTTCATGCAAAGAAAGAAGGCGTGGTTTCAGTAACCGCGGTTAGTAGCAGCCATGTCAGGGAGACGTCGATTCGCTACAGGAGGCCTTTGTTCACCCCCCGGAGCTGTGTGAGACAGTTTTAACACTTTCTTCCATTTTGTATCTTTGGGTAAGCATATGAGCCACTTCATCTGGTACTTAGTCGCTTTCATTCCCACATAAGAAAACATTTCTGGAATCTGCATCTGAAGTGGCATTTAG
>NW_015555781.1:885914-886509 GCF_001515605.1 Sinocyclocheilus anshuiensis | reverse complement strand
GCAGCTCCGAGGGGACATGGATGCATTTAACCTGCAGTTACAAATGCATAAATAATTATTTGTTTTAAACAGAAAACGTTGAATATACTGATAGTTCAAATGTTAAATTAAAACCGCCAGGTGGCAGTCAACCGATTAATTCAGGAACGAAGCATATGATTGTGAGTCACTGAATCATTCATTCAACCGATTCGTTCAAAAAGCTGATTCATTTGTGTTGCTCGGAGACGCAAAAGAGTGCTGTGATCTTTGTTTGGAACTATTTTCATTCAAAATTGAGCAAAAACAGGTATTAATGTGTCTAAAATGTAAGTCACTTGACTTTATAAAACTTGTATAAAATATTACATATTACATTTGTTATGCTTATTTCTGGAGAAAAAATGGCACTCTTCGTGTGATATAGAGTAGGGCTGCACGATAAATCGCATGCGATATTTAATGCGCATCTTGTCAGTAAAGACGGTTCTGTAATCAGCGGTAAATCTCCATCACCTGCGGGCTTTCACATTGAGCAGCATTAACTACACAGAGCCGTTGTTCACTGACGAGCTGCGCAAAAAATCGCGCGAATATGAACGTGGTTTTGCGCAGC
>NW_015555781.1:876117-885089 GCF_001515605.1 Sinocyclocheilus anshuiensis | reverse complement strand
AAGCACGCAGGTGATGGAGATTTACCGCTGATTACAGAACCGGCTTTCTGACAAGATGCGCATTAAATATCGTATGCGATTTATCGTGCAGCCCTAAATAGAGCAACTATATTAAATGATATAAATATAAAAGACACACAGAGGCATTTCTGCCGCCTACAATTCAGAATGCCTTCAATTTTGATGACGCTAAATGCGTTTTAATAAGACTAAATCACACAGTATATGCGTGCACTCTCTGCATGTTTTTGTGATATACTCCATAATGTCAGATCGCACATTGTTAAAACAACACTTAGCATATTATCGCAGATGATGTAGCCTACTGTACATCGCACACATCCCAGCCTTGACTTGAGTGGAAAATGAAATCACCCGTGGTTGTGCGAGCACTTGTTTGCACATGAGCAAAAATGTTTTTAGGAGTCTAACTTGCAAGCGCCAGACCACTGATTCGTCAAACCTGCTTTCTTGCAGTCTGTGTTCTTCCGACTTTATTTTATAGCAAGTAACGAATATGCTTCTGGGAAATGTATCGGAGTAAAAGTATAAATTTTTATTAGGAAATGTAGTGGAGTAAAAGTAAAAGTTGACAGAAATATAAAAACTCAAGGACAGATTCTCTCTCTCTCAAAAAAAAACTTAAGTACTGTAACGAAGTAGCCTCTACTTAGTTACATTACAACACTGATTTTGTGTAATTTGAAACAGTGATGTTTTTAAATTAATGACGTTACAAAAGTTTACAAGTTGTCAGCTCTGAACCTCTGTGAATGAAACCTAACCAAAACAAAAGCGATAACCAGATGGGTTGCAAGTTGACTATTTAGACCGCTATTGTTAGACAGCTACGTTGTTAATTTGGCGACTCATTAGATTTATATTTTACACAGTCAATCCTTAAAAATAAGATCTTGCACAGCACTACAACTCATAATGAAATTACCCTTTACAATAGCTAATGCTGTATAATTCACACTGCTATTAGAGGCTATCTGTTGGTTAAATCTTACCTGTTGAGGGAATAAGAATCCATATCTGGTGTTACATGCTACATGCTACCCGTCTAGGGTTGGGGAGCTAGTAACAAAATAAAGAAAAAATTAAAAACTTGGAGAGTAAACCGGGATGATCCATCCTCCTGTCCCAAAATCATCCCAACACTTTCCAGAAAAACGAAGATTGTAGAAAAAGAAGAAGTGAAACTTACAACAAATCACAAATGGAATGACCACAGAGATTAATAAGAAAAATGGGGGATAATAACTTAAAGGAGGGATCAGCAAAAATAACAAACAAACTTAACTAACAAACCCAAATATCTCTAAATTACCTGCAGAAAAAAAAATTAGGAAATAAAATTACAAATAACTCCCCTCCCTCTTTAACTAGCCATAAACAGGGGGAAAAGATGTTCAACACAATCCCCCTACATTCCCCAAAATAGAAGGAATAAGAATATCAAATTAATTTGTCAAAAGTACAAGGGAGAACACAAAGAAAATTACACAGGTTCAATTCTCCTTCTACTAGAAACATTTCATCATAAGGTCTTGAGCACACTTACTCAAAACAATACAATATAACAACATGAGTCTGGGAAACAGTAGGAAACATTCATCCCAGCAAAATTCTTCTCCACAGATCCATTGTTGCTTACATCTCTGCTCCTCCCCTTCACCAATCACCTCGGACCTCGTTTGACCAAGTACAGCTGGTCCACATACCTATTGTACAATGACAGCAGAGGAAGAGAAAACGAGGGCAGAGAATAAAACACCAAAATACACATAGGCTACACAGCATAATAAACATACGTCCTCGGACGTAACACTGGGTCGGCTGTAAGTCCTTCCAGACCTTTTTTACGGCAAGCCGTATTAACATTTAAACATTAATTAACATTTAAAGGGGTCCTATTATGCTTTTTCACTTTTTCAACTTTAGTTAGTCTGTAATGTTGCTGTTTGAGCATAAAAAGATCTACAAAGTTCAAAGTCCACTTCAGAAGGAGATATTTTATTTAAACCTTCATTTGATACAGGAACTTTTCGAGCCGTTCGTGCCAGACTGGGGAGAGAGGTGTTTTAATAATGTAAAATATGTGAAAAATAATGTGTTTTTCGAACAACCTAGTATGAGAGTACACCCCAAAACCAAAATCAAGACTTTTTAAAAGAGCATAATAGGACCCCTTTAATCAATCAACATTTAATTTATTCTTTAGCTACTAGTGCTTATTCTTAAACACTATTCTAGTGTTTATTCTTTAGGTATAGTGTCTTTTGTAAAGTTACTAGTACTTATTCATTAGATACTAGTATCTTTTGTAATTATTTCTAGTAACAATTATTATCTTATTAGTCAAATCTGTTAAGACTAGTCCGAATGGCCACAGTAGAGTTCAATTAAAAATTTTAATAGTGAAATAACAATTAGAAATAAAAAAAGTATCTAATAAATTTGTACTAGTATCTATTGAATAAATACTAGTAGCTAATCAATAAGTAGCATGTAACGAATAAGTACTACTTTCTATTTAATTACTACTAGTATCTAATAAAAAAAGAACTAGTATTTGAGTAAGTACTAGTATCTTTTAAAAAGGTACTAGGACCTAAACAATAAGAACTAGTAGCAAATTAATAAGTACTAGTACTTAACCTTTGACGCGTACGATCACACCAGTGTGATCAGTCTTGGCTGGTCCCATACAGATCTCTATTGTGGGCGTTGTGTCACATGACAAGCATGACGCGTCGCCATGGAAACAGTAAGGCGAAACATTTTAAAATAACGGTCGCCTAAAAAGAACTAACGCTGGGGGCTCAGCTAGAATATTTTAAACTCACGTGCGAAAGGGTTAATGGAAAATATACTAGTACCTAAATAATAAGTACTAGTATCATGGAAATAGATACTAGTACGGTTTATAGATTAAATGTTAAAACGGCCTGCCATAATCTTTTGCCAACTGTAAAAGCCAAGCCAGTTTTGATTCAGGTTTTATTACGGACTCTGTCACTTTCACCTTTTGCTTGTAGGCTCTGTTCTGTTGGGAGTTTCTTTTTTTAAACAACCAACGATTTGTCATAAACGTGCCTAAATAGCCAGAGTTACTTCTCCCTGTTTACAGATATGACGAGAAACGCACGGGCGAATGAGGTATTTACACAATTTCTGTGAAATCCGTCCTGACAGCTCCAAAATATAAACACTTATTATAGGCTGATTCAGAGTAGGAAAACCGTTTGGAAGATGTACGCGCTCATTATTATTTTTTAAACAATATTCTGTTACATAGTGTACCTTTAAGTTGATTTTTAATGTGGAATATTCCTTAAAATACTTTTCAGCCTGCTTGGATTCATTTATTTATATTTATTTGGACTTGTTAGTGGGTTTACTTAAGTTCATGTAGCGCAAAAGAACAACTTGCCAAAGTGTCAAGGTTATGTTAAATGTAGACATATTAGATATGGACATTAGCAAGGATAGATTTTACGACATGAAAGCATATCCATGTCATTTAAAAGCAATGCACTTGTAAGGGTGAGACATTAATAAAAATATTTAATTGTTTTTGAAGAGACAGTGCTAATATGGCCTGATTTATTGTCTCTGTGAGCTCCTGTTTTGGTGCTGAAGAATTTAGCAGCTGAATCCTAATAGACGTAATGAGAAATCCCTCTTGCTGACAAATCTATTAAAGCACCAATTTACTTTCCAGAGCTGCTGTAGGTGATATTTATAATGCAGATGTGTGAGGGGGAGACAGAGCTGACGACCAAGTCATTACCACTAAATGTATCTGCATTTGCATTTTGAGTGTCTCAGTTTAAAGATGATTTTTAGACATCCTGAGCTTTTACCTCCTTTATATTCCCCCACAGGCTTGGTGGCAAGAAGTCCTTTAATGACAACCTACCATAATGTAAGTTTGCTTCATGAGTGACAATGAGTTTAAAGGCAGTTTTCTCACTTAGACAGGCTGTTAAACGGCAGCTGTCCTCAAGGACATTCATTTGCATATTATCACTTCACAGGTTTAAAAAAATGATTAGATATTTATATATACATTTATACAGTTTCCGCATAGTGATGCATTAATTCGGCAATTAAACGGCAAGTGGGTGAATGAAATACATATTACAGCTATGCATCATTAGAACTGAAATTCTTTGCATTTAGTATCTTTCACCATATTTCAGAAAATGAAATTAGAGTCGTGAACTCAGGATGAACAATAAGGAGTGAAAAGTACCCAATTCAACATCACCCTTAATCCCCATGACAGTTAATAGGGTTAAGTAAAAACAGAGAACAAAGACTCACATACCCCATTAGCTTTCCCGGCTAAGCTCGGCTAAGCCTGAACTTATTCGTCCATAAATAAATAATGGTGAGGGCTGCTTATGAGGGCATCTGGCTCCCCAGCCCCATATTAGCACTCAAGGGGCTATGGATCCTGATAAAGCTCTATTCTGCCTCCATGACTGCAAGAAAATGAAACTGTCCATTTAGGAAGGCATTGAGAAGATGGGGGATGGTTTAGTGGTCTTAGATGTGTAATAATGTTCGTTTCCTGTTACAATACATTTTATTTGTAAAATAATTGTGTGATTGAACAAATAAAACTCAATAAAAAGGACAAATGGCTCTAATGCAGGGTCCAAGATTAACTTTTTGCTACACCTGCCAATGGTAAATTGAGAAAATTTGTCATGAATATTTTTTATTTGCCATGAAACTGTATTTTACCAAATTTTCTTTAGCACACACACACACACACACACATATATATATATATATATATATATATATATATTTCATTAAATATATATATATGCTTCAGTACTATACAAACCATGGCAACCAGCCTATGGTTAACATACGGTTGTTTATTTCTATATCTATCAATAATCTATAAAAAAATCTATCAATAATAAATGTAACTCTTTTGAATATTAGTGCTGATAATGTTTAATATTTTTGCAATAATATATATATATATATTTTAAATGCACTTTTTCAGTCTTTTTCCAGAATGTGTGCATATTTTAAAATAAAAATATAATTTGCAAACAGTTCAAATTGATTACTTAAAAAAAAAACATCTTGTTTTTTTTTTCGCTTCTTTCCTTTTCTTTATTCCCCTAAATACATTTAAAACCTTTATTTATTTAATTACTTAGTTAAAGTCACCATTGGTGTCTTTTAATTAAAAAGAAAGAAAAAAAGAAAAAAATGTGGCCCTTATGGACATCTAAAATCAATTTATTTGCTCATCGAAGCAAATTTTCTCTCACATTTGGCACTTGGCAAGTGTTCATTTTTGGAACCCTCTTCAGCCTCTTCCTTTCCTGTGATATTAAATCTTTGCAGTGTTCCAGGTGCACCATTGCATGACCATGGAGACGTTACCCTGTTATGAGCAGTGCAAAGACTTGTATATTAGATGCCAACAATATTAGGCAATATGACAAGAAACAACAGCAACAACATTTTTAGGAGGTGGTGAAATGCATAAAGAGAAAAATATGTTTACCCCAGCTATCAGCCTTTGTTTGGAATTATATTAATCAAGTTGTGAAAGTACGAGAGCTGTAATATGACCTAATTGACAGGTGCAGAAGCTTCATTAAATCTGAGTGAAAGCTTCAGAAGCAGCAGTCAAAACAGTCGGCATCTGCTGTCATGATGAATGAATAGGCATCAGTTCTCTGCAGTGATATATATATATATATATATATATATCAGTAGGTCTTGTGAAATGCTGTAATTATGCATAGCCGATCAAAAGCAAGTCCATCCCTCTCTTGCACAAACACACATGCTGGCATGATTGTTGCATGAGTCTCTGAAGATGAGATTTGATCCTAAGTAACTGTGTTAGGCTCTTCTACATGCATTGGGCTTCCCAGCATACAAATGAAGGCCAGTGGAAACGCTGTTTGATTATTGATCATTCCCTTATTTGTGAACAGAAGCAGAAAACGCTCAGAGAGTTACATAGACATCAAGGCTGTGCACCATTCAGAACCCAATTGAGAATGTCTGTAAAGTCCGATTCAATTCCTGAATTCAAATTCAGTTAGCAAACAGAATGCCTTTTTGAATTGGAATTCAAAGGATAGTAAAATCCTGTTATCATTTACTTACCCTCATTTTGTTCTCAACCATATGAATTTCTCTTTTCTGTGGAACACAAAAGACAATCTAAAGAAAGTGAAAAGTGAAAAGTGAAAGTGATGTGACATGTGGCCGAGTATGGTGACCCATACTTGGAATTAGTGCTCTGCATTTTAACCCATCCAAAGTGCACACACACACACAGCAGTAAACACACACCCGGAGCAGTGGGCAGCCATTTTTGCTGCGGCACCCGGGGAAGCAGTTGGGGGTTCGGTGCCTTGCTCAAGGGCACCTCAGTCGTGGTATTGAAGGTGGGAGAGAGCGCTGTACATTCACTCCCCCCACCTACAATCCCTGCCGGTACGAGACTCGAACCCACAACCTTTGGGTTACGAGTCCGACTCTCTAACCATTAGGCCACGACTTCCCCACTGCTGACTGCTGTCCCCCCCCCATGCAATTACAATGAATGAGAACTGAAGCTTTCAAGCTTCAAAAAGGACAAAAATGCAGCCTAAAAACAGTCCATAGCAAGTCTTCTGAGGCCATACAGCAGCTTTGTGTGACGATCAGACTGGAATTTAAGCTGCTTGTGCTGTTAACCATTGCTGAAACCATTAGAAACCAAGTTGATCCTGGAGAACCGGATCAATCTGATGCATGAACAAAATTCAAACCCGTTTTGTGAACTGATTTGTGTAAAAAACAATTCGGAACAATATGAGACTATATCATGACAGAATTTACATTTTTGGGTGAACTATCGTTTTTCAAGGTAGTACAATAAAAATTCAAAGAAATTCAAAGAAATTCCTATAACTGTGTGAGAAGGTGTATATACACCATTCAAAAGTTTGGGGTATTACAATTTAAATGGTTTTCTATTTGAATACTGTATATATTAAATAATAATAATAAATAAATAAATATATATATATTTTATAATGTAATTTATTCCTGTGATGTAAAGCTGAATTTTCAGCATCATTACTCCAGTCTTCAGTGTCACATGATCCTTCAGAAATCATTCTAATATGCAGATTTGCTGCTCAAGAAACATTTCTTATTATCAATGTTGAAAACGTTGTGCTGCTTAATGTTTTTGTGGAAACGGTCATACATTCACTGAAAAAAAGGCAAGTAAATGTGAAATTTCGAAGTGGAAAGACAATTTTCTTGAAGAAATGCATCTTCTTGTAAAACATACTTTAATAATCTTTCTTTTATTTACAACTTTGAAAAATTATTTTTACAGTGTTGTTTTTAGGATTCTTTGATGAATAGAAAGTTCAAAAGAACAGCATTTATTTGAAATTGAAATCTTTTGTATCATTATAAGAGTCTTTACTGACACTGTCACAGCACACTAAATTAGCTAATTAATTAATTCTACTTGTGATTCTGGTTTAACATCCTGTGGGGCGTAGGCAGCATTAATTCTTAAAATATTAATTTTGCCCACATGAAACAGTCTGACAATGACTAAGAAAGACTAAGAATTACAGCAAATAATTTTAAATGAAAAACCTCTGGATGCTAGACGAAGTGAAACAGATTGAGTAGCAATATCTTGGAGCAACTCATCCAGTATGAGATGTGATAAAATCATGTGGCATTTGAGCTCTGCTTAATGGCCGAGTACATGAACCCCAAAGATCTATATTAAAATCAAGCTTGGGCTTGGATTGCTGCGATGGGGATCTCAGTCAAACACTGTGCTTTTGTTTCCATGCTAGATAAACTCTGTATTTGTTTCTACAGATATCATCAGACAGGAAAGAAAAGGAAATTATAGCAAGTCATCTCAAAAACAAGAACAATGGCCCCCAAAATATTTCCCTCCTGCAGGCTCACATTGTGTTTTCAGAGCATGTCGTCTTCCCCAGAGTGGGAGGGTTTAGAGGATAAATGTCCTGAAACAATCCTTGATGATCAGGGTGTGAAGCAGGGGAGAGGCTCATCAAGACCACAGGGAGTCTAGTGTCCAGAAATCCCTGCAGGGGTCTCAGTTTACTGCTCGTGTTGTTCACTTTCTCGCCCAGTGGGCTGCCATGGTCTGGGAGGATGTCCTGCATCAATCTAAAAGCTGTCGGCCCAGTTGACCTCATCGCACCACAGGAGAGACAGATCCTGGACCTCTTTATCTGTGGCCATGCTCTGGGTGTTTTGTTCCTGTTGTATCTCTTACTCTACTAATGACAGAATCACCTGAGGAAAGAGAAAGTGACACACAGAAAACTAATAGTGTATCCAGGCATGGGCGGACATGGAGTGAAACAGCTGAGCGTATGATTCAAACAGTCAACATGATATCAAAATCCACACTATTAACTTCTTTAAAACATGTTCCTGGTCTTATTGTGCACAAGTGATTAGTGGATGTCGATCAAAAGAAAAAATGTTTGCCTTTGTAATTGGTCATCAAAATGTAACAACTTGGGCCACCACTGAAACAACTTTCCTAATGGCTGATGTTGCCAATACAGTTAAATAATTTTAACAAACATATATAAACATGCGTGAGCAGATCATACAAATTCATTCGAATTAGCCACCAATTCTCCAAAATGTAAAATGATATAAATTATTCAAATAATTAGATTCCCTAATTCCAGAAGTTTACATTAACTAAGTGTTCTTAAGCATTCACGTTTTTATTACCAATAATTATTTACGTGTTATTATTATTATTTTACTCATAAAATAGCAGTTGCTCAGCAATTTATGGATTAAAATATTTTAGAGCTTGACATAACTACAAAAAATGATATTCGTAATCAATTTTTCAGGACTACTTAAAGGGTTAGTTCACCCAAAAATGAAAATTAGCCCATAAA